>NC_092336.1:341922115-342231730 GCF_046630445.1 Rutidosis leptorrhynchoides
TGTTATTGTATTTAATTGCACTTTTAATTATCGTACTTTTTAATTATCGCAAGTTTATTTTATCGCACTTTTATTATTCGCAATTTCATTATTGTTATTTACTTTACGCTTTAATTTAAGTCTTGTATTTATTTTTAATATTTTACATTTGGTTTTAACTGCGACTAAAGTTTTAAAATCGACAAACCGGTCATTAAACGGTAAAAACCCCCCTTTATAATAATAATATTACTTGTATATATATTTGTATTTTTATAAAAGTAAACTAATATAGCGTTAAGCTTTGTTTAAAGATTTTCCCTGTAGAACGAACCGGACTTACTAAAAACTACACTACTGTACGATTAGGTACACTGCCTATAAGTGTTGTAGTAAGGTTTAAGTATATCCATTCTCTAAATAAATAAATATCTTGTGTAAAATTGTATCGTATTTAATAGTATTTTCTTGCTAAAATTAATAGTATTTTATATACACCTCGCGAAACATCAAAGTATTTTTGGCGCCGCTGCCGGAGAATCAATCTAGCTTAAAAGCCGGAAGCGCAACGCTAATATATATAAAAAAAAAAAGATTTTTATTTTTAGTACGCTTTTGTAAAAATACGTTTTAAATATTCAAAAATATTAAAAGAAAAACAAAAATATAAATATTTTTTTTTTAAGAGTTTGGTAAATATTTAAGTTTTATAAAGTTTCTTTATTTCTATTTTCTTTAGTTTGTAAAAATATAAGTTTTATTTAATTTATAAATATATTTTATATTTTACAAAAAAAAAAAAATTTATTAATTCGGCCGGTACTGTAGCAGCCCACTCTGTGGCCCGAAACCCTAGCCCATGCGATCGCATGGCCGGATAGTTTAGGACTCATGTGATCGCATGAGCCCATCTGACACGCCAGACTGCAGCCTGCATTAATTACGGCTAATAATTATAATTATTATTATTATATTTAAACCCTAATTAGGGTTATATATTATATATATTAATTTAGTTTTTATTATTAATTTGTATTATTTAGTTTAATTAGTTTAATTAAATTGTAAAATTAATAGTTTTATAAAATAAATAATATAAAAATAATATTTTTATAAAAATTGTAATTTTTACAACTTTTTGTATATTTTTATATTTTGTCCCTTTTTAATCGTTTTAGTGTAATATTTGTATTTTTCGCTCATATTTAGTTTTAAACTTAGTTTTTGCCATAGTTATTTTTACTTCTAGATTTTTAGGCTTTGCCGTAGAATTCCTTAAGTGCTTTTTCTTTAGACTAAGATTTAGGTGCTTTAGAATTTTGCGACGCCTTTTTAAGTTCTAGTTTCTTTTTAAGTTATTTCCATTTGGGATTTAGTTTTTCCTGTAAGCTTTAATATTTTTAGACGACTTTTACCTATGTATTAATTATCATTCCAATTAGTAATCTCAATTTGCGATTATAATTTTAAGTTAGTTGTAGTAATAAGGTTAGGTTAGTCAAGTGTTTTTAAGTTTTATAAGTTTCTTTTATTTTTCCGTCACCTTTTATGTTTTAACCATTTTTCTTTTTCGACCTTTTTCGACGAACTCTTTTTCTTTCTTATTTCTCGCTATTCTAGTTTTTAGGACATAGATTTTTATTCTACTTCTTATCTAAATTTCTTAAAATTACGAAAATTTATTTTAAGTGGTTAAATTGATAGACATCAAAATTTTCTGGTTCGTAGTAATAGTTGGATTTGTACGTGGACTGGGTTATTGGAGCCAAACAGTCCTCAATTATATTGAGACCAAACGAATCCTGCCCCTCTACTGCATCTTTTGGCTATTCGAAACGTGGGCAAAATCAGAAAAGTCTATTGATTGGATAACTTATTATAATTTTTCTTTCCTTTTAAAAACTAATAGGATATTCAGTGAATGCACCGAGCAAGACATTCACCACCTTTTGTACGCTCACCACCTGTAACTAGATCAAGACATCTAGCAAATATTACCGCCGTTGATTTTTCTTTAGAATCGTCATCCAGTCGACCAAGTACTCCAGTTCAAATTTCCGATAATCCATTTTTTGAACCCGACCTCACAATTGAGAATCCGGAGAATATTCAGGAACGATTCGTAGATCCTGAACCATTAAACTTTCCTCCGGAACCACCAATCATTCAAACAGAGATTGTTGAGGAACGAACCATTAAATCAGAATCCTCTAGTGATTCCGATTCAACAAGTTCAATTATGGAGAATCTGGAACCTTTAAGTATGGAAGACCGAATGAGAGCTAAACGCACTGGCCAAGGTCACGCAATTACTCATCCAGACATTAATGCGCCAGATTATGAAATCAAAGGACAAATTCTACACATGGTGACCAATCAATGCCAATTTAGTGGTGCGCCGAAGGAAGATCCAAATGAACATCTACGTACCTTTAATAGGATCTGCACACTATTTAAAATCCGAGAAGTGGAGGATGAACAGATATATCTCATGTTATTTCCCTGGACTTTAAAGGGAGAAGCCAAAGATTGGTTGGAATCGTTACCTGAAGGGCCGATCGATACATGGGATGTTTTAGTTGAAAAATTTCTTAAACAATTCTTTCCTGCATCTAAAGCCGTAAGACTTCAAGCAGAAATTGTTACGTTCACACAGAAACCAAATGAAACTCTATATGAGGCGTGGACAAGATATGGAAAGTTTTTAAGAGGATGTCCGCAACATGGTTTAGACACCTGTCAAATAGTACAAATATTCTACCAAGGATGCGACATCACTACAAGGAAAGACATAGATATAGCAGCTGGTGGTTCTATTATGAAGAAAACCGAAACTGATGCTTACAAAATTATTGATAACACTGCTTCCCACTCACATGAGTGGCACCAAGAAAAAGATATCGTTAGATCATCTAAAGCAGCTAGAGCCGATTCTAGCCATGACTTAGATTCCATTTCTGCAAAGATAGATGATGTGGAGAGACGAATGGAAAAGATGACTAAAGATATTCACTCAATACGAATTAGTTGTGAGCAGTGTGAAGGACAACATTTGACAAAAGATTGTCTCAGTATTGAATTAACAATGGAACAAAGAGAGAATATTTCATACATAAACCAAAGGCCTGGAAATAATTATCAGAATAATTATCAACCGCCAAGACCGATTTACAATCAAAACCAAAATTATAACAGAAATATTCCATACAACAACCAACAAGGTCCTAGCAATCAACAAGTATCTAATAATACTTACAATCAGCAAAGACCTAATTTTCAAAACAAACCTCCACAGCAAACCGATGATAAAAATCCGAATTTAGAATATATGATGACGAAGCTAGTTGAAACTCAAACGCAATTTTTCACATCTCAAAAACAAACCAATGAACAAAATGCTCAAGCATTTAGAAATCAACAAGCTTCTATTCAAAATCTGGAACAAGAAGTAAGTAACCTAGCAAGGTTAATAGGTGAAAGAAAACCGGGAAGTCTACCTAGTGATACAAATGCTAACCCCCGGAATGAAACAGCTAAAGCCATTACCACAAGAAGTGGTACAACACTTAAACCACTTGAAATACCTGTAACTTCTGATGAAGCTATTCCTACTCCACAAGAACCACGACCTAATCAAGATAAGGAAAATGAACGGTAGTTGAAAAGGTTAATGAAGATAACACAGTTAAGGCTAAACCTTATGTTAAACCATACCAACCACCACTTCCTTACCCGAGTAAAATGAAGAAAGAGAAACTTGAAGCCGAGCAATCCAAATTCTTGGATATGTTTAAACAGATAAATGTAAATCTTCCTTTCATTGATGTGATTTTAGGAATGCCTAGATATGCTAAATTCTTGAAAGATCTGGTCACGAATAGAAAGAAAATGGAAGAACTCTCGGCTGTTACTATGAATGCTAATTGTGCAACAGTGCTGTTGAATAAGATACCAGAAAAACTATCTGATCCAGGAAGTTTCACAATTCCATGTTTTCTGGGTAGTCTTAGTTCAATAGAAGCATTGGCAGACTTAGGTGCTAGTATAAATCTAATGCCGTATTCACTATACGCTAAACTAGACCTTGGAGAATTGAAACCAACCAGAATAACCATACAACTAGCCGATAGATCAATAAAATATCCTAGAAGGATAATGGAGAACATGCTAGTTAAAGTTGGTACTTTAGTATTTCCAGTAGATTTTGTTGTTTTGGACATGGAAGAAGATTCTCAAGTTCCTCTCATATTAGGAAGACCATTCTTAAACACGGCTAAAGCAATGATAGACGTGTTCGTTAAGAAATTGACCCTAAGTATAGAGGATGAGAGTGTTACCTTTTCAGTTGATAGAGCAATGCAACAACCATAATCTGCAGATGATACATGTTATTATATTCAAACTATAGATGCACATGCAGAATTATTAGAAGAATTTCTAGAATTACAAGGAACAGGAGAATGTTCTTTAGGAGAAGGTAATGAACCAATTGATGAAGCTGAAATGTTAGCTACACTTATAGCTAATGGATATGAACCAACAACAGAAGAAATTCAAATGCTAAAAGAAGAAGACAGATATCGATACAAATCATCGATAGAAGAACCTCCGAAATTAGAGTTAAAGCCACTTCCAAACCATTTGGAATACGCTTATTTACATGGTAAATCTGAATTACCTGTAATAATATCGTCTTCTCTTACTGAAAATGAGAAATCACAACTCATTTCTGTGTTGAAAGCTCATAAACCAGCCATTGCATGGAAGATTCATGATATTAAAGGAATAAGTCCTTCGTATTGCACACAAAAAATCCTTATGGAAGAAGGTCATAAAACGTATGTGCAACGCCAACGAAGACTAAATCCTAATATGCTAGATGTAGTTAAAAAAGAGATTATTAAACTGCTAGATGCAGGTTTGATATATCCAATTTCTGATAGTCCATGGGTAAGCCCAGTTCAATGCGTGCCTAAGAAGGGTGGCATGACTGTCATTACAAATGAGAAAAATGAGCTTATTCCTACTAGGACTGTAACAGGATGGCGTGTGTGTATTGATTATAGAAAATTAAATGACGCCACCAGAAAAGATCACTTTCCCTTACCTTTCATTGATCAAATGTTGGAAAGATTAGCCGGAAATAGTTACTATTGTTTCCTAGATGGATTTTCCGGATATTTTCAAATTCTAATAGCACCCGAAGATCAAGAGAAAACCACATTCACGTGCCCTTATGGTACTTTTGCTTACAAACGCATGCCATTTGGACTTTGCAACGCCCCTGCAACCTTTCAAAGGTGCATGATGGCGATTTTTCATGACATGATAGAAGAATGCATGGAAGTTTTCATGGATGACTTTTCAGTCTTCGGTGATACATTTGAAACATGTCTAGCTAATCTTGAACGAATGCTTATTAGATGCGAACAATCAAATCTAGTACTTAATTGGGAGAAATGCCATTTCATGGTTAAAGAAGGCATCGTTCTTGGTCATAAAATTTTGAAGGAAGGAATTGAAGTGGATAGAGCTAAAGTAGATGTAATTGCTAAACTTCCACATCCCACCAATGTTAGAGGAGTTAGGAGTTTTCTAGGGCATGCCGGTTTTTACCGACGTTTCATAAAAGATTTTTCTAAAATTGCCACTCCTATGAATAAACTCCTAGAAAAGGATGCTCCATTCATCTTTTCAGATGAGTGTATCAAATCTTTTAATATTCTTAAAGAGAAACTCACTAATGCGCCGATCATGATAACACCAAATTGGAATCTACCATTTGAACTAATGTGCGATGCAAGTGATTTTGCAATGGGAGCCGTTTTAGGACAAAGGATTGAAAAGCGATTTCAACCTATATATTATGCTAGTAAGATGTTACAAGGAGCACAAACGAACTATATAACTACTGAAAAAGAACTCCTTGCTATTGTCTTTGCTTTTGACAAATTTCGATCATATCTCGTTCTAGCAAAAACGGTGGTCTATACCGACCATTCTACTCTTAGATACCTATTTTCAAAACAAGATGCTAAACCAAGATTAATCCGTTGGATATTACTCTTACAAGAGTTTGATATTGAAATCCGAGATAAAAGAGGAGCAGAAAATCTCGCCGCTGATCATCTTTCTCGTCTTGAAAATCCCGAATTAGAAGTTCTAAATGAATAGGCCATACAAGACAACTTTCCTGATGAATATCTATTGAAGATAGATTATAAAGAAATCTCATGGTTTGCAGACTATGCAAACTACTTAGTTTGTGGATTCCTTGAAAAAGGATTATCGTACCAAAAACGAAAGAAATTCTTCAGTGATATAAAACACTATTTTTGGGAAGATCCACATCTGTTTAAAAGTTGTCCCGATGGAATAATACGCTATTGTGTATTTGGAGATGAAGCTAGTAAAATTTTAAACCATTGTCACACAGGACCAACAGGAGGGCATTATGGGCCTCAACTAACAGCAAGAAAAGTTTATGATGCTGGATTCTATTGGCCTACAATTTACAAAGATGCACACCTTCTTTGCAAATCCTGTGATGCTTGTCAAAGGGCCGGAAAAATAAGTCAACGTGATGAAATGCCACAAAATGGCATCCAAGTATGTGAAGTATTTGACATTTGGGGTATTGACTTTATGGGTCCATTTCCAAAATCTCATAATAATCTATATATACTCGTAGCCATTGATTATGTATCTAAATGGGCGGAAGCACAAGCTCTCCCAACTAACGATGCACGAGTTATAGTCAACTTTTTAAAACGTCTTTTTGCAAGGTTTGGAACACCGAAAGCTTTAATAAGTGATCGGGGTACTCATTTCTGTAATAATCAACTTGAGAAAGTTCTTAAAAGATATGGAGTAACTCATAAAATCTCCACCGCATATCATCCACAAACAAGTGGACAAGTTGAAAATACCAACCGAGCTTTAAAACGTATTCTAGAGAAAACCGTAGGATCAAATCCGAAGGAATGGTCCATTAAATTGGAGGATGCACTCTGGGATTTTAGAACAGCCTACAAAACTCCAATTGGAACCACACCTTTTAGACTTGTTTATGGAAAAGCATGTCATCTTCCAGTAGAAATTGAACACAAAGCATTTTGGGCTTTGAAGACATGTAATCTTGATTTACATGAAGCCGGACGTCTACGATTAAGTCAACTAAACGAATTAGAAGAATTAAGACATGAAGCATACGAAAATTCGTTAATCTATAAAGAAAGAACGAAGAAATGGCATGATAAAAGAATCAGAAGTTCAAAAGAATTTAAAGAAGGAGACAGAGTTCTTCTTTTCAATTCACGATTCAAGCTATTTCCTGGAAAATTGAAATCAAGATGGTCTGGACCATTCATAGTCAAAAGAGTTTTCCCATACGGAACGATAGAATTAATAAATTCAAATGGGATTGAATTTAAAGTTAATGGTCACAGAGTTAAACATTACATACATGGTCCGATGGAAGTTGACAATGAAGTTAATCACAATTCCGATACCACAGCTAACTAAGTGTGGGGAGAATCAAGTCTTTAAAGGATAATATGTATTTCTGTTAGAGTTAGATTGTCTGTTTTCGTGTAGTTCTCGAAAATGGAACCCGAATGGTCTTTCCCTAGCAGACCCTAAAGAACTAGTCTTCTCCCCCCATTCTGAATTTTTATTTTTTTTAGGAAATGAAGACTGCCTGTGAACTAAACCATGGTCTAATGCTACACGCTTTGATCACTAAACGTAATAATGACACACTTCTGAGTGAAATAGTATCAGTAATCAGGGAAAGAATGGACGGAGTTAGAAAAGAATCCAGATGCGAAGATAATAAGTTACAATTTGGTAAAGGAAAATCAAAATCCGCAGCGAAAAGAAGAGCACGACACCTAGAAAGATGTCACAAATGCGGAAAATGGTCACATGGAGGTAAATGTTCAAATAATCAAACCTATTCAAACACCGAATTTGTTACTTTATGCAGAGACGGACCGTTCATATGTTTAGAAGAAAAAACACTAAATGCTTGAGGTTACGCCTATGTAGCTATGGAAAACCAATTAAACCGACTATCTTATGAATGAGATAGATCATATAACTAAGAATACTATCTCACAGGTAAGTCTGTACAGTTTTTATTTTTTTATTTATTTTTATTTTTAAACCTTTTGATAATAAAAGCTAATTTGTTCGCTATAAAGTATTAAATTGGTATTAAATAAAATTAGGTTTGGCGACCGAAATTATTGATATCATTCAAAAAATTTATTACATCACTGCGAAATTTAACGTTTATTCTTAAGGTATAAATATCTTTAATCAATCAACCCAAAATATTTCAAAAATTCGTCATGAGTTAAATTAGGTCTTGGAACCGAAATTACTTTACCGAAAAGAGGGGCGTATATTTTTGATAATATTTGATTGATTAAAGTGGGATAAAAAGCCAAAAAGATTTTTAATTTTATTTTTACCATGTTTTTAAAATTAATATTTAAATCTTAAATTAATATTGTAAACTTTGTAAAAACAATATTTTTAAAATTGTAAATATTTGAATTTTTAAATTAAATTTGGTGTGAATTTTTAATTTTTAAAATATGAATTTTTAATTTTATGCATTTCAAATTTTAAGTTTGGTGTGAATTTTTAATATTAATTTTGAATTTTATATTTAAGTTGTGTGAATTTAAAAACAAAAATTTACTTTATCTCATTAAGTTAAAAATATGATTTTTAAAATTCGTCGTAAGTTGAAGACTAGGTCTTTGAACCGAAATTGCTTTACCCGAGGGAGGGAAGAGAACTTTTATTATCATTATTTTTAATCTTATTGAATTAAAGTATGCCAAAAACATTAAAAAACCCAAAAATCTTTACTTTTAAAAACCGCGCTTTGATTTGACAAATTTTAAAATTTTGTGAGGGACAGACTAGGACAACGATCCGAAACGCCCTCGCTCCTAAAGGAAAACAAAATTTTTAAAATTTAATTAATTATAAGTTTTATAAAGCATGAGGTTTTATAAAAAAAAAAAAAAAAAGCTGAAAACACTGTACCCGGACCCCCATGCGATCGCATGGTATTTTCACTATACCTCCATGCGATCGCATGGAGGCAAAAATCAGACCTGATACATACAGCAGCCTGTTCTGTCCTCCTCACCACAACACGCACACATTCACGAAACTCACCCAAAAATTCACCAATTTTTGCCATTTTTCCACCGTAATTCGTCATTTTTCTTGCTCTAATCATGCCTAGATTCTCATTCTTCAGCAAATTGGTAAAAATTACACCCCTAAACTCTATAAATTCCTAGTTTTTGTGATAATTACCAATTTTTTACCTAATGCAATTTTGTTAATTTCTAGTGTAATTAGTGTTAAATTGTTAGTATTTTATGCATGTATAACCTAGATTGATGCTATTTAACATGATTTGAAGCCAAAAACTTCAAAAATTTTAGAAATCTAGGGTTTGTGTTCTTGAGCAATTTGGGGCTTTTTGATATAAACAGGTTATGGCCGATTTTTGTCATGAATTATTGCTAAACTGAGTAGTGTAACATGTTTAGATAGTTAAATGATCCAAACAATGATCCTAAACATGATTTTTGGAGATTAAAGTGAACTTTTTAAGTCCAAAATTCATGAACTTGATTAATTTGATATATTTGCCATTTGAGACTTGTTTAATTATTAGTAATGAATATCTTGACATGTTATTTGAGTTAAATGCTTATGAATTTTGTATACATTTTCATATGTGCTTATTTGAAAAGTGTAGAATTGTGAAAAATTGTGAAAATGTGTATAAGTTTAATTTTGATTTAACATGTTATAGTGATTGTTTTAAGTTGTTATTTTGCTAACACTAATGCATATTTGGATGCACAAATTTTGTGTTTAATGTGTTTTACAGAGAGCCGATACTGGAGGTTCAGGAGCATCATCATCTAGACGACCATCACCAGCACCAGAACCAGAACCAGAAATGCAACACGAACAAGAACCACAACAGGAACAACAACAACTGCCTGATCAGCACATACCTTATTATGATCCGGTACAGTTTGTTGATGAATTCATAGTATTCCCAATGAGGCCGCCAGTAGAATTCCCAACGATTCCTGAGCACACTCTACATCCTAATCTGAGATTTGATAGAAGATGGAGAGATTGCGAGACATATCAAAGGAACAAATTCAAATTGGTAACAAAAAATGCAGAGGTGCCAAGGGTAATCGATTGGGCCCCTTTGGAAACGGTCCATCTAGCTGACCGTGTTAGACAGCTTTTAGTTCAAAGGTATGGCAGTTCTTCTTTTACAGATTGGAAACGTCTTTTCACCATTCGTAGACCTGTATATAAGGAATGGTGTGTTGAGTTGATGAGTACTGTATCACTTGATACAAATATAGTTAGAATAGATGATAGAAGATTTCTTAGGTTTATCCTTGGCGGTAGGATGTACAGAATGTCCATGCTGGACATGGCCAGGGCCTTACAGATATATACTCCTGGTGAGTTGCTATTACCCGATTGTACAAACTTGATTCATTATGGTGAACGGGTAGATAGTAACTTTGACGCTGACGCCATTTGGAGGCATATGTCACATTTTGATGTTTTTACACGAGCAGGAGGACACTCCTATACACATATTGACAGAGCCGAGCTTCGTATTATTCATAGATTTTTGGCTAACTCGATTACACAAAGAGGTCATAATAAAGAAAAAATTACCTTATATGATTTATTCTACCTAAAGTGTATTCGGGATCCTAGAAGCTTTGTCAATATCCCTTACTGTGTTGCTTTTTATTTATCTAAAATGGTAGAGGGAATGCAGGACGGGAGTATAATAGGAGGAGGTATTTTTGTTACTCTCATTGGAGAGTATTTAGGTGTTGATAGGAACCAAGGGGGTCCATTACAGATTTGTAGAGAACAGGTTGAGCCCTTAGGATTGAAAGTTTATGTGGGTGCTAAGGTATTGAAAAGTAGACGTAACCAGGCAGTACCCTATGAGGGATCTCATCCTCAGGTAGAGAGAGGCTCAGACGAGGAAATGGAGGAGGCGGAAGACATTAGGGATGTCTTTCGAGATGCTATTCTTGACGTCCACGTTCGTATAGATGAGGAAGCAATGACGAACGCGGCAAGACATAGAATGTATGAGCAGTGGAACTCCGAGCGAGTATACGAGGATTATAGGCGACGCCAACACGATATCTGGTTTGTTCATCAGCACCAAATCATGAGCCAGCTATCATATCAGGTACCAAATAACTATGTACCTACTCAACCTGCTCATTTTCCGCCACATAGCCCCGATATCCGACCACCCTTTAACCGATATGACTATAACCAAGCCTATCAGAACACCTATAACCAACAATGGAACCCACCCAATGAGATGAACTGGAACCCCTATCCAGACTAATTTAGTTCCATTTGGTTATTTTTATGATTTTTATGTTTTTATCTTTTGACTTTTTCATGTTTAAACTTATGTTATTGGATATATTTGTGTAATTTTTATTATTTTATTATTATTGTGTACTAATATTTCATATTTAGAATTTGAAAGTGGGATATTAAGTCCCATTTCAAATTGCCATGCATGATTATACTTGTATGTATGTATATTGTCGATTGTTCAAAACAGGGTAAAACAACGCATTTTCAAAGACTGGCATTAAGTTCAGCAAAAGCTACTAATTTTGACGACAAGATGACAAATAAATGTGATGTAACAACAGACGAAATGAACAAATGCTATGCACCATTTATCATTCAGCAAACAAACGCCAATATGTTTGGAAACTTTGGTAAAATTTAATCATTTCTACGCTAATCACCCTCAATAATTTAAATTGTACTGATTTCTTGCAAATGAGGGCATTGCAAGATCTTAAGTGTGGGAAGGGGTTAAATTCTTGCGGATTTTTAAAATTTTTATCTTTATACACTTGGTTACCATTAAAAATACTAGTAAAGCAGTAGTTGTATTAGAATCTAGTGCTCTCTGATAATAAAGAACAGCCCTAGTCTTATATACTGACTACCCAATTCTAGTAAAAATTTTCAAAATTTTCAATTAAATGAACTCAAAATCATGTTTATACATATTTATGAACGATAAAACTAGGTGTTAACACCGAAATTATTGTTACCTCGGAAAGGACATAAATTGAGAAACAAACCAAAATGTTAAAATTCATTTAAAATGGAATAGAGAACAATAAAAAGGAAAATAAAATCCAAGTGTGGGAAAAATTACCAAGTTATCTTAAACGTATGTCACATATTTCTGTAACAAATAACTGAAAATACTTTTGCTTTGGACTAAACTAAACTATTTTACCCGATGAAAGAAAAGAAGAGATGGATCTACACGATGAATCAATTCCATCATTAAATGGAAGTAAAGTCTTCTGAAAAAGAAACGCGCTTCTTGATTTAGGTCAGGAAGTTGTCGTCCAGACCAGCTGTAGGTTGACGAAAAACCTAGAAAAGTCATCACTAAAATCAGCAGGAAATCCACGGACCTCAGCATTAAACAGGGTCGCCAGGTGGTCAGATTTATCCTAACCATGAGAAGGATTTATCTCGTAAAATGGGGGGGCACCGTGCAAATTAGCTAGATAAGACTAATGAATCAGATCCCCAGAAAGGATAATCTCCTTAAAAGATCAAAAATCAGCTTTTAAGCCTGATATTACTCAATCCTAGAGATTGACCTTAAAGATTAAGAATTTAAACTCATGGAATTCAATGATATCTAAACTCGAGCTTGAACGAGAAAATATTTAGATCAAAATTACAAACCGATTTGTTTTCTGAAAACCCTATTTTCAATGCGTTCATTACCATTGAACGTAAAATCCTAGGAATTCACCTGGAATTCATTAGGTCACCTGAACTAAATCGGATGTCAACCGTGAGAACGGTGGTTGCATATCATGGTCAAAGACAGGACCTTGTGCCAGACCGAAAAATCATAAGGGTGAGCTTTACTATTGCTCCTACCAAGGATAGTAATTGCGTCCGACACGTTATAGACCATAATTAAAAGCATGTCAGGGGACATTGCCTTAACAGTTGCTTGTTCAACGCTTTCCTTTACAACCGGACGGTAGTTTACCGAAAGGTAAAATACGGGACAACTAAACCGGACGTGTTGCTTTCCAAATACAAGGTTAGCAAGTGGGTGACACAAAACCATAAGTTTTGAGCTAAAATTTTCAAATCTGAAACCCACCAAACCCACAAAAATATTTTGCAAACACCGGTGAAGGGTTATTCCGGAAAACTTATCTAGGGTAAAGACTAGATTTAACTTTCAAAAGATCAAATGTTTTCATAAAGATCCAATTTCCTTAATGGATCTAAATTTTTATATAGTCATATGGGACTGTAAACCACATCATTACTACCATTGTTTATACCGCCGTATAGAAGTCACTGATGTACAAAGTGTGAAGAATAAAGAAGTGATTCTAGTATTTCAAGACGATATTGCTTGAGGACAAGCAACGCTCAAGTGTGGGAATATTTGATAATGCTAAAAACAAACATATATTTCATAGCATTATTCCTCAAGAAAGACAAGCTTTTAGTTACAATTGTCCTATTTACAAGTGATATTCGCTTAAATAATAAAAGGTGAAGACAAAAGACAGATTCGACGAATTGAAGACGCAAACGACCAAAAAGCTCAAAAGTACAAAATACAATCAATGAGGTTCCAATTATTGATAAGAAATGTCTCAAAATTACAAGAGTACAAGATTCAAAACAAAAAGTACAAGATATTAAATTGTACGCAAGTACGTTCGAAAATCCGGAACCGGGACCAGAGTCAACTCTCAACGCTCGACGCAACGGACTAAAAATTACAAGTCAACTATGCACATAAATATAATATAATATTTAAATAATTCTTATAATTATTTAATATATTATATTATTTATAAAACCGTCGGCAGAAGAAAACAACCAAATATGAGCCTCCCCAGCTGGCCATGCGATCGCATGGCCTGGAAGGCATAAATCCATGCGATCGCATGAGCCCCAGTTCCAGCCCACATGCCTATAAAAATCGAGCTTTGGTGCACCACAAAATCCATCTATCTTTCTCTTCTCTCCATTCATACGTAATATTTATATTTATAATTTATATTTTAATTTTAATTTTAATTTTAATTCTAATAATAAGGGTATGTTAGCGAATATTGTAAGGGTGTAAGTCGAAATTCTGTCCGTGTAACGCTACGCTATTTTTAATCATTGTAAGTTATGTTCAACCTTTTTACATTAATGTCTCGTAGCTAAGTTATTATTATGCTTATTTAAAACGAAGTAATCATGATGTTGAGCTAATTACTAAAATTGGGTAATTGGGCTTTGTACCATAATTGCGGTTTGGACAAAAGAACGACACTTGTGGAAATTAGACTATGGGCTATTAATGGGCTTTATATTTGTTTAACTAAATGATAGTTTGTTAATGTTAATATAAAGATTTACAATTGGGCGTCCCTATAAATTACCATATACACTCGATCGGACACGATGGGCGGGGTATTTATATGTACGAATAATCGTTCATTTAACCGGACACGGGAATGGATTAATAGCCACTAGAATAATTAAAACAGGGGTGAAATTATGTACAAGGACACTTGGTATAATTGATAACAAAATATTAAAACCTTGGATTACACTCAGTCGACATCCTGGTGTAATTATTAAACAAGGTATTAAAATCTTGTTACAGTTTAAGTCCCCAATTAGTTGGAATATTTAACTTCGGGTATAAGGATAATTTGACGAGGACACTCGCACTTTATATTTATGACTGATGGACTGTTATGGACAAAAACCAGACGGACATATTAAATAATCCAGGACAAAGGACAATTAACCCATGGGCATAAAACTAAAATCAACACGTCAAACATCATGATTATGGAAGTTTAAATAAGCATAATTCTTTTATTTCATATTTAATTTCCTTTATTTTATATTTAATTGCACTTCTAATTATCGCATTTTTTTTTGTTATTGTATTTAATTGCACTTTTAATTATCGTACTTTTTAATTATCGCAAGTTTATTTTATCGCACTTTTATTATTCGCAATTTCATTATTGTTATTTACTTTACGCTTTAATTTAAGTCTTGTATTTATTTTTAATATTTTACATTTGGTTTTAACTGCGACTAAAGTTTTAAAATCGACAAACCGATCATTAAACGGTAAAAACCCCCCTTTATAATAATAATATTACTTGTATATATATTTGTATTTTTATAAAAGTAAACTAATATAGCGTTAAGCTTTGTTTAAAGATTTTCCCTGTGGAACGAACCGGACTTACTAAAAACTACACTACTGTACGATTAGGTACACTGCCTATAAGTGTTGTAGCAAGGTTTAAGTATATCCATTCTCTAAATAAATAAATATCTTGTGTAAAATTGTATCGTATTTAATAGTATTTTCTTGCTAAAATTAATAGTATTTTATATACACCTCGCGAAACATCAAAGAGTTAGAGTAACTAAAACCTTCAAACTTTCTCTTTGAAAAAGTGAAATCACTCTTCCTCGGAACCTCCGGTTCAAAACCCCGAGTCAACTCGAATAGTTCTTCAAAAGTCTTAGCCATTTCCCGACTAATCTTACCCTTGTACTCATCATTCAAGGTACGGTAGAAATCCTTCATTAACTTGTGATCATCACCCACATATTCCGGGCAAAAACGAGTCTTTGCCAAGAAGGTAGACTTGAGTGTAACCAAGTCCATTGACCCTTGTTGCAAATGGTGCAACTCGTCCCGGATTCTATCGAGATCGGATGAAGTTCGGTATTCTTTGAAAAATTCTTTCTTGAATTCCTCCCATGTCAAGCCCATACATTGTTCTTCGCCATACAAGTTGATCTTATCGTCCCACCACAACTTAGCTTCCTCCCGCAACATGCTTGAACCAAACCTTGTATTCTTCTCAGGAGGGCATTCCGCGGTACGGAAAGCTCCCTCGATATCGGAGATCCAACATGTACTCTTCAAAGGATCTCGTACCCCATTAAACATCGGGGGTTGAGTGTCCTTGAAATTCTTATAATGGAAGTCCCGCCTTCCTTCACCTCCTTCACCGCGAGGATAAATGTTTCTAGCATCAAGGGCCTCTTCGATAGTGGCCTTCATTCGTTCATTTATCAAATCGGTCACCTGCCCATCGACCGAATCTTGAAAGACCTTTCGGACGTCCGTAAGAAAATCCGCTTTTAACTTTTTAAAGACGGTCTCAACCTTGGCCGAAAACTCAGCGTCCTCACTTGTACTTCCGTTATCATGATCGGGTCCGTTTCTCGTCTTCATTCTATAAAACGGAAGAGGTTAAGTAACGAAACGAAAAAACACAACACATACGTACGTACATATATACTACACTATCCCATCTCGCTCAACAATCGTCGTACATTACTTGTTTGGCACGATTTGCGCCCGTAATAATGGTAGCTAGTCATTACTACGCGAGCACGTCGCATTAACTTGCTAGTACAACTTCCATCTCACTCGATTCTCGCTAAACATACATAACAAATAGCGCATGATTAGTTTGCATAAACCTATGCACTAACCAATCCCGATCCGACCCAAAGTCCTACAAGTCCCGCATAACGCACACACAAAAAGTCTAAGTCTAGGCGCCTATCTCAAGTCACCTAAATCCCTTAGACCATGCTCTGATACCACTTGTAACAACCCAAACCAACCCGCGAGCAAACCACAAGAAAAATACAAAAAAAAAAAAAAAATTAGCACAGTGAATTGGCGTGGCGCGTCATTCGGGTCTGTCCGGAAAGTCTCAAAATGCGAAAAAGATCGACTAGTTCCCGACATTTTTAGACGACACGCTTTTAACCACACATTCAAATATGTAAAACTAACACAATTCAAACGTAAAATGAGTTTTACAAAGCAGGGCCCACTTCGGCCGTTTTACGAGTTTAATACAAAATATGAGTTTCGACCGCCAAAAAGTTTAAGTACCAAACTACACTACGAGCATGGCGTTTGGGATTAAACTACCCAAGTCTCGGTCAAACTCCAAGAACTAAACTTCCAAAAAGCGTCCCCTAATCAACAAAGCGGGAATCTCTATTCCATGATAATGCCCTTAACCTTGTCCACAACCGAACCTATAAAAATAGTAAACAATGAGAGGGTAAGCAAAGCTTATTGAATGCAATAATTATACGAATACATATATAATTATACCTACTTGCAGACACTTACACAACCGCAAACATGCTAGCAAACAACATTAGCTTATCGTCACAATAACAAGCTATAATACACCAATACCCCCAAGCTAGCATAACAACCGCATATAAATATAACTCGAATAATATAATATGCTTACAACACAAATAACCATGGTTAACCAATAGTACAAGGGAACGGCGCTCGCGAAAATGCCATCGGTGTTCACAACATCCGTTAGGGCACTTAACACCTCGCACCACTAACCCCTAGGGTGGCACCTTAACACCTCGACACTTCACCCCGAGTGGCATCTTAACACCTCGATGCTTCACTCATTATTTTACGGAGTGGTGTCTTAACACCTCGACACTACACTCCTAGGTGGCATCTTAACACCTCGATGCTACACCCGAGTGGCATCTTAACACCTCGATGCTACACTCTTCACGTGAAATGTGGTGTCTTAACACCTCGACATTACACATTTCACGCTACAACAAATAGATACATTATATACCTACGCATATAATTATTCCACTCACCTCAAAGTCTTGTGAAAAGATACCCGAGCTTGCGAAACCTCAAAGTAACATACCTATCATGTTATACATATTATCAAACGCAAACTCAAGTCGGTCAACCAATTCTTTCACCATTCCTAAGTCATTTTGACCCAAAGTGCAATCCCGACCCATTTTGCACCATTAACCCTAATAATGGGTCAACTTCACCAAAAACCCTAACTCTAGTCAAATATGGTCTTATTACATTTTTAAATTACCAATTTAACTCATTTTCACACATGCAAGACCACTTAGGTCATTAAAGACCCATTTGACCCATTTCAAGGTCAACACACCCATTTGGGTCATCCATGCCCAATTAACACCCATTTACATATCATTGAAGTGTTCTAGTACTTTAACTAACTAATTAGGTTCATAAACATAAATTAACACTTTGAAAACCCTAATTAGTTACCTTTGAGTCTACATGACCCAAACTCACCCAAAACCCCCAAATTACTAGTAAGTGGGTTTTGTGTGCATCACTAACCCAAACCCTAACCCTTAATGCAATTAAAGTAAGAATCTAGGTTTTAGAACTTACCAACACAATCACTACGTAGCTAGCGACTAGATGAACGACTTTAGAACTCGCACTAAGACCCGATTCAACCTCCTTTACCCTTTAATGAAGCTTTCTCACTCAAGAAATGCACTCTCTCACTAGAATTGAATTGGAGAGGATAAGGTGGTTGTGAATGGAGTTAATGAGCTCCCAAAACTGATCTAAGGCATTAAATTCGGACCCCAAAGTGATTTTACCAAAATGCCCTCAAAATATCTAATTAAAAAGAAAAGGGGAATCTGTCGCAGACAGATGGCGCGGCACGCCATATAGCCGCGCAGCGCGCGACACCCCCAGTTCAGAATTCTGCATTTCTTTTTAAATTTGAACAACCAAAACCCCACTTCAAGTATTTTAACTTCACTTATATACAAGGATAATATTTGGGTCTTACACAGATACACTAAGATATGAATTTTGTCTATACACTATTCATGCAATCAATGCAGTAAGATGTGTCTAGACTAGGAATGATAAGCAGGTAATTTCCTAAGGATGATAAGTAGATGATTTTCGACACGAAATGATAAGCAAAACTTTTGACATGCAGACACGGTCGAAGTCCAGACTCACTAATGCATCTAAATAACTATCAGTTAGA
Organism: Rutidosis leptorrhynchoides; assembly: GCF_046630445.1. Classification (NCBI taxonomy): domain Eukaryota; kingdom Viridiplantae; phylum Streptophyta; class Magnoliopsida; order Asterales; family Asteraceae; genus Rutidosis; species Rutidosis leptorrhynchoides. The sequence continues at coordinate 341,941,117 of NC_092336.1, forward strand.
CACACTAATGCAAGACCTGGTTCGCTAAGACCACCGCTCTGATACCAACTGAAACGCCCCATCCTAATCCATCCGGACGAAGTCCATATTGATTATAAACGATTCATAATAGTTGATTACATCGCGAGGTACTTGACCTCTAAATGATACATTTTACAAACATTGCATTCGTTTTTAAAAGACAAACTTTCATTTCATCGAAAGTTGACAGGTATGCACACTATTTCATAATATCCAATTATAAATGACCTAATCCGTCATTTACTTAATAATCTCTAATGACTTCAATGACTCGAATGCAATGTCTTTTGAAATATGTCATGAATGACTCCAAGTAATATCCTTAAAATGAGCTAATGCACAGCGGAAGATTTCTTTCAAACCTGAGAATAAACATGCTTTCAATTGTCAACCAAAAGGTTGGTGAGTTCATCAGTTTATAGTAATCATTTCATTTTCATCATTTTAATAGACCACAAGATTTTAAATATTATAAAATGTGCAGAAGTCCCATTCCAACTGCACAAAAAAAAATATCTTTCATATGAAGAACACCTGGTGAGGATTCAAAATATAATAGTAACCATCTGTGCCGGTCTTTCACCCCACGGCTGAATACATGTGCCTTCAAAATATAGAACCTCTGTGCCATCCTTACACCCCACGGCTGAACACATGTTTATAAAATATAGGCCAACCGGTGCCAAAATGTCATAAATAATAAACCATCCACCCCGCTCGGGAGCTCATACGCTCTAACGGAAACCGGGGACTAATGCGTGTCATAATAATTATCCCCAATCCCAGATAATTCTATCATAGAATGCAGTTAAGGTACTTGTGTCTATTGCGTCAAACATTTATAAAAGCGCATGTATTCTCAGTCCCAAAAATATATATTGCAAAAGCATTTAAAAAGGGAGCAAATGAAACTCACAATCCAATATTTTGTAGTAAAAATATTCATACGACGATATTGAACAATGCAGGGTTTGACCTCGGATTCACGAACCTATATCATTCATATATATATATATATATATATATATATATATATATATATATATATATATATATATATATATATATATATATATATATATATATATATATATATACATACATATATATATATATATATATATATATATATATATATATATATATATGTTAACACATATAATCATAATCAATCAAGTTTATATATTATTATTAGTGATATATATGTTATTTATGATTTATGTGTTCTTTTAATAACTTAAATATATATTCATTTTATATATCTTACTAAAAAATATATATAAAAATAGAGTTAGGTTATGTGTATTAGATGTATTAATATAGTTAAGTATATTTTTATATAAAGATCATTTATTTATTAAATTAATAATTGTAATAATACTAGATTAAGGATAATAATAATAATGATTGTAATAATAGTAATAATAAAATGTTAATTTTTAAAATGGTAATTTATTAAAGATAGTAACTTTAATAAAAATGATAATTTTTACTAAAATGATTCTTTTAATAATAATATAGTTGTAATAATAATAATAATAATAATAATAATAATAATAATAATAATAATAATAATAATAATAATAATGATACTAGTAGTAAAAATGATAATAATAATAATAATAATAGTTTTTAATAAAAAAATGATATTTTTAATAATAATGATAATTCATTTAATCATAGCTTAATTATATTCATAACTATACGTATATATTATATTAATCTTAGTTATCTCGTAATACTTGAATCATATACTTCATATAATTAAAATTATAATTATATCCATCAATATAATCATCATGTTTTAAACAACAATAATATTAATAATACAATATTAATAACAAATAGATAAAAATAATAATAATAATAATAATAATAATAATAATAATAATAATAATAATAATAATAATAATAACAATAATAATAATAATAATAATAATAATAATAATAATAATAATAATAATAATAATAATAATAATAATAATAATAATAATAATAATAATAATAATAATAATAGTTAAAATGAGTAGGCTACCTTCAAGCTTTTTCATAAAAGAAATAAGAAACGTCTCAGACAGGGCTCGAACCCAAGACCTCTTGCTAACTCACTAATACCACAAACCACTCATCTATTTCTGTTTTCCTACTAATAGTCGAATAATAATTTATTCCTGCCATATCTATACATTTCCTTCTTCTATCTTCTTTTGATTCAACCCGAGAACAAAAGCAACCAGTTTCGGCCCAACTACTTATACGGCCCAACAGAAATTTCGGCCCAACATAACTATTAATCTAATCAAAAGTCCACAAGTTTTAAATGGGCCGTAACATTCAAGTAGCCCGATTAGCAATTAGATAAGCCCCACAATTTATTCAAACTAAAAAAAAATGCGGTGCCCAACAACTAGATCCATAATCCGAATTGTGTGTTATATATGAGGATACATATCCGGGATTTTGAGATTTGTTTATTTGTGGTTGTCGGCAAGTAAATTGGCAGACACATATTCAACGTATAAACTAATTCAAAGGTCCATCGGCATGCTTATTTTAGTTTGGATAAGGATTAGTGGGGTGGGGTTCGGATCATAAAGAAAAAGTGGAACATGATATAGCAGCTACCGAAAAGAAATATTGGAGGGTCTCACTTGATTTCTTAAACTGATGTTCCACTAAAACATAATCATCATTCATACTTTTTCTTTTCTTGGCCACTACTATAAAGGAAAAATCATACATCATGAATCATAATTTTTACCTTTCTTTGCGTATATAAAACCGCAGGAGTATTGATCCAGTTTGGTTGCAGCAGCAAAATAAGAGAGAGAAGGAGAAAGCAAAAGTTATGGGGACGGTTTATGTGGTGTTCGGTGGTTGTGGAGTTGTTGAAGTGGTGGCGGCAATTGGTGGATGCAAAAGGTAGCAGCAATCAACGGTGAGAGTGAAAGACATGAAAGTGGTGAGAGTGATTAAAGGTTGTAGGATGAACCGAGTACTAAAAGATTATTCGGGTTTGATCTTGACTCAAGTACTCTAAATAAATAAATGGTGGTGCTTATGTTCAAATCATGTATTGTATGTGCATACATGAAATAAGGATATGGTGGTGGTGTGATCAAGAACGATATCAAGAGTTCGATGGTATAAGTGGGTGTTGGTTTGGTTTCTTTGGTTTTAAACAACAGAAAGTAGCAGGTACCCAGTGGTACGATTTTGGTTTACTGCAACAGATAAATAGAAGAGGAAACAGGAAGAGTTGCAGCTTTTGATGATTTAATGGTGATGTTAATTTGACTTGTACGAGTGATAATGATGTAAAACATTTTAGGAACATAACAAAAATCAATTACAGTATTAGATTGAGATGGGCAACTGATTTTGGTTTTATCTGTGTGTTTAGAATCTGATTCGTACGACTTAAGCTAATGACCTACAGCTTTTGACAACGATGGAAAACAGAATTTCACTTTCCTGTAATTATGTGTACGTATGTATCTCTGTACATATATATACATTTGTATATATCTTTATATCTGTATTTATATATCCTTGTAACTGCATTTGTCTTTATTTATATATCTATTATATTAATTTTCTGTAATCTTAGTTAATAATATAAATCTATTAATATAACTTGTTATTATTTTTTTTAATTTTTAATAAGAATCCTAATAGTAATTATAATAGAATTTATAAGAATAATAATATTACTAATACCTTATCAAAATTATATTAATACAAGTAATTACAAGAATAATAATAATAATAAGTAACAATAATAATAATAATAAAAATGATAATAATAACATTATTATTGATACTAATAATAATACTATCTATTAAAACTAATAAATATATGTAATAATAATATATCGATTTATATCAAATTTCATATTTATATGTTGTGTCTTTAAAATAATAATATTAATTATAAAAATGTTGATATTAATATTGAATGTAAATAATAATATTACTATAGCCATTCTATTTTAACTTGAAATAAAATCTAATGTATTAACCTTACATATTATAAATTTTGTAATATTAACTAGTATAATAATGTATATTAATTATTTAATATTTATAAATTATATATACATACTACAACACACATATAATAATATTTATGTATAGAACTTCACACACACACACACACACACACACACACACACACACACACACATATATATATATATATATATATATATATATACGATTAATTGTTCGTGAATCGTCGGGCATGGTCAAAGGGTAATTGATTACATGAATATAGATTTCAAAACTTTCGAGACTCAACATTACAAATTTTGTTTATCGTGTCGGAAACATTTAAAGATTAGAGTTTAAATTTGATCGAAAATTTCCGGGTCATCACAATCTCGAGTGACAAACTTCTTATCAATTCCTCGAAGTGATTCGGTAGCAACATTCTCTTCTTTCAACGCTTCTAGCTGTGCGTCCCGTATCTGGGAAGTAAGGTTCCTTCGAATAGTAAAGTTCAATGCTCTAACTCGAATAGGCTTAATTCTCTCCTTCCTACTCAAAGCATCTGCCACTACATTAGCCTTACCAGGATGATAGCTAATGTCGCAGTGGTAATCATTTAACAACTCAATCCAACATCTCTGTCTCATATTAAGCTGTTTCTGATCGAAAATATGTTGTAAACTCTTGTGATCCGTGAATACAGTGAACTTCGTACCATACAAATAGTGTCTCCACATCTTCAATGCAAAAACTACAGCACCAAGTTCTAGATCATGAGTCGTATAATTCAATTCGTGTATCTTCAATTGTCGGGATGCATATGCAATCACTTTCGTACGTTGCATTAACACACAACCATAACCTTGCCGTGAAGCATCACAGTAAACTACGAAATCCTCGGTTCTTTCGGGTAAAGACAAAATCGGCGCAGTCGTTAACTTCTCCTTTAACAACTGAAATGCAGCTTCATGCAATTCTGTCCACTCATACTTCTTACCATTGTGAGTCAAAGCTGTTAACGGTCGAGCAATAGTAGAAAATCCCTCAATGAATCTCCTATAGTAACCAGCAAGACCTAAGAATTGCCGTATCTGAGTTGGTGACTTAGGAGTCTCCCATTTCTTCACTGTCTCTATCTTTGCAGGATCAACTTGAATACCATTGACACCTACAATATGACCCAAGAATTATACTTCTCGCAACCAAAAGTCACATTTTAAAAACTTCGCGTATAACTGCTCCTTCCTGAGCATCTCTAATAACAAACGGAGATGTTGTTCATGTTCTTTCTCACTTTTAGAATATACCAATATATCATCGATAAATACTATAACAAACTTGTCTAGACATGGCTTACACACACGGTTCATGAGATCCATGAACACAGCCGGTGCGTTCATCAATCCAAACGGCATTACTGTAAATTCATGATGACCATAGCGTGTCCTAAACGATGTCTTCGGTATATCTGATTCCTTCACTCTCATTTGATGATAACCTTACCTTAGATCGATCTTAGAATAATATGCTGATCCTTGCAATTAATCAAACAAGTCATCAATCCTCGACAACGAATATCTATTCTTGATAGTCAACTTATTCAACTCTCTATAATCAATACAGATTCTCATAGATCCATCCTTCTTCTTCACAAACAGTACTGGAGCTCCCCACGGTGATGAGCTCGGTCGAATGAATCCTTTATCTAAAAGCTCTTGCAGTTGACTAGACAATTCTTGTAATTCGGGTGGTGCAAGTCTATACGGCGCATGCGCTACTGGTGCCGCTCCGGGAACTAAATCAATCTGGAACTCTATGTCTCTATGCGGAGGTAATCCGGGTAACTCATCTGGAAAAACATCAGGAAATTCTCTAACAATGGCCACATCTTCGAGTTTCTTTCCTTCAGATTCAGTTTTACTTACATGAACTAACATAGCAAGACAACCCTTCCTCATTTATTTTTGCACCTTCAAACAATTAATAAAATGTAACGGCGTATTGCTTCGCTCTCCATACACCATTAAAGGTTCACCTTCAACAACAGGAATACGAATCGCTTTCTGATGACAGACAATGTCGGCTCTATTCTCGGCTAACCAATCCATTCCAACCACAAATTCGAAACTTCCTAGCTTAATAGGTATCACATCTATCTTAAATGACATTCCAGCCAAAGTCAAAGTACAATCACGGTAAACCTTATCCGAACTCATTAGATTACCATTTCCTAGTTCTATAGAATATAAATTTTCTAATGACGATACAACATTTTTAAGGTTATGGCAAAAATCTCTAGACACAAAGCTTCTATCAGCTCCGGAATCGAAAAGTACAAAAACATGTTGATTATCGAGAAGAAACGTACCTGTGACTAGCTTAGGATCATCACTAGCTTCACTGGAGTTAATGTTGAAAGCCCTTCCTCTTGCAGATTCATTAGTCTTACTAGCAGTTGGGCAATCCTTCCGGAAATGACCTTCTTTTCCGCACCCATAACACATATTCGTACCAGTCTTACACTCGGCAGCCAAATGTCCATTCCTCTTACACTTATCACACTTTTTCAAACAATCCCCTGGATGATGCCTATTACACTTAGCACACAATGGGAACTTTCCCTTATAACCAGAATTAGAATTTGGGATTGCAGCATTACTCTTAGTAGTATCTTGTTTCTTAAAGGGCTGCTGATTGTAATTCTTCCCTGAGTTATTGTTATTATTTCATTTCCTCTTGTTATCATGAGTTTTAGTCTCATTTGAGGCAGGAGTCTTTCCTCGCTATTCGGCCTGATCGATTAACTCACTAGCCATCTCAACAGCTTCTTGTATAGTTCTCGGCTTCGAAGTAGTTACACCACTTTGAATCTTCTCGGTCAAACCGTTCGCATAAAGAGTGATCTTGCGACGTTCGGGAGTAACCATATGTGGACACATAAGGGTAAGTTCAAAGAATCTCTTATTGTAACTAGTCAAATCAGTACCCACTAGCTTCAAGTTTTGGAGTTCTCGCTCCATCTTAACAGTTTCGGCGTAGGGACAATACTCTGCGATCATTCGTCGTTTCAAATCCTCCCATGAGGTCTCAAATGCTTGATCCATACCTACTAAGTTTGCATAGGTATTCCACCATGTCAACGCACCATCAGATAGCTTACTAGACACAAACTTCATTTTATCCGCCTCTCTACAACCACTGATACGGAAAACTGACTCAAGCTTCTCAAACCAACGAGTCAAACCAACTGGACCTTCGATGCCATTAAACGAGTGTGGTTCACAACTCAAGAAAGTCTTGTACGTACACCCTACTTGTCCATTGTTTCGAGTATTAGTCGTATCTTGATTTCGCTGATTTGTAGCGTTCACATTGTTACTATTAGTTTCGTTTCGGAGTTCTGCCACATCTTCGGTTATTCCTTCGAAAATCCACCGTCGAACATCAACTTGGGAAACTGGATTGGGCGGCATTATCTTTCTGGTCAAGATGACACATTCGGTTAGTGTCAATGAAATCGACATATAAAATATACTAGCAACGGAACGATGCATAGTAACTAATATTAAATCGTAGAAATTCTAGTAGCACTAGTGATATATAATAGCGATACATAACGTTTAGAAGAAGCAGTAGTAAGAACAATGTACACTAGTGACATTATCACTAACACAAATTGCCATTAGTAAACCAACACTTAAAGAAATAAACTTCTTGTTCCAAAATTCATGCATAACCAGTAAAAGTAACATATTCCTCATGTCATAAGTAAAACCACATAAGCAAAGCCACAACTAATAATGTATGTGTGAACATCATATAATAAACAGTAATAATCAAATAATGTTTGATTGCGTGGAACAATCTAGTCGAGCGATCTCTATTTGCGTTTCTGGAGTTCCTTCAACAAGTACTCGACCATTTTCTCCAAATTTTCAACTCGCACGGTGAGATCATTTGGGTTGTTGTCATTAGTAGCAGCAGTGGAGGTACTAGGCTTAGGAGTAGACGTAGAAGCATCATAGGAAAGAAAACGGCGACACATCTCAAGTGACTGATTATCATAACGAAAACTCTTATAAAATGGGTTATTACACCGAGTAGGTCCTTTCAGTATCCTACGGTGGCCTCTCGGTCCATAGGGGTTAACATAATTGGGTTTAACAAAAGCTGTTTGGGGTGAATCGGGTATTTCAGGTTCGGATTCGGATTCGGGTTCCGATTCTTCTCCGAAATCCTCTGCAGGTTCCTTTCCTTTAGGATCATTCTCATGCTCGGTCTCCATCTCGGGTTCCGATTCGGTATCATCCACAAACTCGAGTATCATGTTTCCTTGCGCTTGCACGGTTTCCTCAGATTCCGTGTCGGAGTCGGTTAGAATGATAGAATTAGAAGAAGTCATCTAGCACTCAAAGAAAACACAAAGTTAGACATTTAGTAATCATATCATATTAGATACCAAGTAATCATAGCAATTTCATCTATTAGGGTTCATGCAACTTAACGAGTCTACGGTTACAGTCTAGACGCACTAGTTGTCCTAACGTCCGACTCTCTAATGCAGCCTAGTCCTAGGTAACCGATCTGCTCTGATACCAAATGTAATACCCCGTCAGAATCCACGAATGGAATATTAACTCCTGTCCCACAGTTTAGCAGTCACGCCCTCTATATGAGACGTTTCCAAAAAGTATTCGCATTAATCATGAAAACAAGTCATTTATTAAAGAAAATGTAACTTGAAACATTTGACATCAATGACTAAAGTATATGAACTCAAAACATCAGAGAAAACTGTTTAAATGCGAATATTTGTTCTTGAAATAAAAATAGAAATCATGCTGGACGCCGTCCAGTTCTAGCAGCAAATAGCACATAACTTCAAATAAAGCGGAAGCACTAGCTCTATGTACCTGAGATGAAACATGCAAAACGTCAACGAAAAACGTTGAGTGAATCTACAGGTTTAGTAAATCAGTTCGTAAGTTAGGCCACAAGATTTTCTTGGAAAACATCATAGGAAGAGTATACATTATCATGAGCACTTGATTATAAAACTTTAACCTTTGCGTAGGCTGAGCCCACGTCTTTCATTTAGTCTATACTGGTGATACACCGATCAAGTGTACATGTAACAACTACATAAGCACCTGTTTAACATTGCGGTGAGGTTTGTCAAACCTAACGGTACCGTCCCTATAAGTCGAGCTTACAAAGTAACTAATATAATCAAGCTAAGGTATTTTTGATCTGAACTCATATGTATAATCTTAGTAAGTTACTTATGCCAAACACGTAAAACATTTGTAAACAACATGCATCTCATCCCTGTAAAAACGTAGTAGGAACTGTAGACTCACCTTAGCAAAAGCACTCGTAAAGATCTTAGCAAACTGTACTGTAGTCGAACACTCTCGACTGAACAACGCAACCTAAATAAGTAAATCATCTTAAGTATACACTAATAGGTCAAACTTAGTCAACCCATAGTGTATGTAAAGTCCTAGTGCTCAGACTGACTCAACAAACATGTAAAAGTCAACTAATCCAAGCAAGTCAACCAAAGTCAAACCAAAAGTCAACTCGGTCAAATAGGTCAACTAAAGTCAAAAATCTCAGTAAGTCATGCAAACATAGTCAACAAATCATACTTAAGTCATATAACATGTTATCGCTCGTAATTTAGTAAATCGCATTTTACACATCCTAAAGTAAACCTTCGAAAATCATACGTCATAAAGAAATACACTCATAGCGCATAGCACATAATTCATAAAATTATGATCAACTCCAGATCTTAACTAGACTTAAAAAAAATTCCAAAAAGTCCGGCCAGGGCCTCATACGATAAATAAAAGTCCAATATCAGAAAGGCTCAAGTTCAGGTTCATTACAGAAAATTCTGCTCGCGCGTCAGTTTTTAAACATTTTTCATAAAATATAGAAAATAGATTTTAATGAACGGCCAATTGGTGTCATCTTAAGACATCGCAAAATTTAAGTGATAAAATAATCAGAAGCATTTCTTTAGCCAATTAGTATATATTTGCAAAACATTACAGACTCATCAGTTTTTGACCATCAATCGAACATATCATTTGGACGAGCATTTATCTCATGGAAAATCACGTTCTCACAAGTTCGTATACAAATGAAACATGTCAAATAAAATCTAAATTAACATATTCCAGAAGCTCAAAGTCTAAAACAATTCCTAGTTCATTCTAACAATTTTTATGTAAACTTAAAAACAGATTCAACATTCTTTACGAACCAAAACTTCGTTTAATCATATCGGAAGCATTACATAACCTTTTAACGCAAATCATTAGTCTAAATTGCATAAATTTTCACAAGAAATACAGTAGCACAACTTTCATAAGCTAAAACACATAGTATGCAACTCAGAAAATTCGGATTTCATGCAAACCCTAACGTAAACTTCGATTATACATATCTTGAGCATACGATAAGGAAATCACGCAAAATCGGAGTCTAAAATTAATAACTTTTCGATATCCTTCCAATTAAACATATTAAAAAGTCAGATCTCATATCAATTTAATCAGATCATCAATAAAGAAATTCTTTTTTCAATCATACAACGTTAATTTCGCAATCAATCAACAGTTAGCAATACTAGACACCATTAATTGAGCACTAGACTCTAATACACTATGTAATTGATCAAAAAAACTGAATTAATGAAATTAGGGTTAACAATTATACCTCAAACAATCAAATTGCTTATACTATCGCGTAGAGAACGACGATTCGAACAACGTTTGTATGCAAGCTTTCTTCTAATTTTGAGTTTTAATGGCTATGGTGGTATGGTTGGTGATCGACGACAAAGAGAGGGGAGGGGGAAGCAATCGGCCAAAAAAATAAGAATGAGGGTTTTCTTAAGAGCTCTAGCCTTTTATACCTTGAGTTTAGGGCCTAAATTAATTAAACTAATGACCCACTTAATCAAACAAGTCCACTAAGGTGTCCAGGGGGTCGGCCGAATGGCCCTTCTAGGGGTGTTCGGGTTCATTTTTACTTAACTCTTGGTACGCGCGTGGTTCGTTTCGAGTGCCGTTAACCGTACCGGGTCTCCGGAACGTTAACTAGTCGTTGAAACGCAATCACCGAGTTTAATTCATTAAATAAATAATAAATTAAAAATAATTTTCTTAAAGTCAATAATTATTGAAAATAATTATTGTGTCGTTTTCTGAGTTCCGTAAACTGAAAAGTCTTCTAGACGATAAACTTAATCGTAACGTTTTCTAGTTCTTTCGCTATCCGAAATAAATCGTAAATTAATATAACATATTAATTCAAACATTTCTATATTAAGTATGTATTTAATTTAATTAAACACACAAGTCTAAGTAACCACCGTTAAATACTTAACGGACAACTAACGATAGTAAACGGAAAAAGTCGGGTTGTTACATTTATAACGAAAGATACAATGATATCTTAGAATTTTCTAAGATCAAATGATAATGAGGAAAATTCTTCTTTAAGGATTTAAGATAAGTAAGGAGTAGGGTAATTGCTAATGATTTCAGCAGGCACTGAATCATCTAGATTCTTTGAATTCAGCTTTAGGAGGATAATACCTGCTAAAGTTTTACTTGAATTCTGATATGTCAAAATCGGAATATGTAATTGAATTTGTATGAAAATGGTTGTTCTTTGGTGAACGGATACATATATCTTGTGAATGTAAGTAGTATAGTTAATGACTGTTGAATCAGAATTGAAGAATGTACAATGTAACATATTAATGTGAGACATAAATATTTATCGGGTTTCACCTACCCGTTAAAATATTTTCACAATTAACAGTTTGTACAAAAGAATTTTTAATTACAATCTTTATGAAAATATACATCCATATATATTTTCCTTCAGATGTAATCATGGATTTAATGAGTTAATATAATATTAAGCTCATTTGATTTACGGTTGAAATGAGAATATATAATCTTCAAAACTTGAGAGTACATAATTGTCGCGGAATATTTCTTTAATGAAGTACTGAATCAATACTTCATCGTTCATGGTTATTGATATACTTAGGTATCTATGGGGCCTATGATATTGAAGCTTGAGGTAACGAGTGTGATGTTGAGGCATGGAATGCTGATGTTATTGTTGGTGAAGCTGATGCTGTTGGTGGTGATGCTGATGGTGCCGATGGTACTGGTGTTGCTGTTGCTGATACTGGTGCGTTTAGTGCTTGCGGTGTTGGTGATGTTGGCGGTATTGCTGGTACTGGTGGTGCTGGTTATGTTGCTAGTGTTGCTTGTGGTACTTGGGTAGTAGGTGTGAGCCTAGCTTCTAAATCATGCGCTGTTTCCTCCAGGGTTTCTACTTTATGCTCGAGTCTATGGATTTTTTTTACCCATTCCTCCGTAAGGTTTGTCAATTCTTGATATTTAGTTCGAAGTCTTCTAACTTCTTCTAATAACCCTATCTGGTTAGAATTTAGGAGTAGGGGACGAATACTATCTTTGACTACGATGAGACGACCTTCGAGGCGGAAAATCCTTGCGAAAAGGGTGAAAACGGTATTGCGAACAGGTTCATCGGTAAGCGGATTGAGTACTCCGACGTTTGGTGGTAAGTTTAGCTGGGGCGTGTCAAAGCCCATAGATTTATCTTTAGAATTCGCGTCAATTGGTGGCAATTATAATAAATACCAATTCTTAGGCTACCATGTTCAACAAGGGCGGTATCCGGTATAACGATTCAACATAGAATGTAGTTTCAATACTTGTGTCTATTTTGTAAATCATTTTCAAAACTGCATGTATTCTCATCTCAAAAATATTAGATAGTAAAAATGGGACTATAACTCACTTTCACAGATTTTTCCTTCGTCGGGAAAATAAGACTTGGCCACGGGTCGATTCATGAACCTATAACAATTATGTACATATATATCAAAGTATGATCGAAATATATTCACAACATTTTTTTTTACGTTTTAATGATTTAAGTTTGTTAAGTTAGCAGTCGAACGATAGTAATCTACAACTAGTTGTCCACAGTTAGATGTACAGAAATAAATCAATATATATTATCTCGAATCAATCTACAACCCAATGTACACAAGTCTCAGGCTAGATCACAACTAAAAATATATATATTATTTTAGAATCAACTTCAACCCTGTATAGCTAACTCTAGCATTACAGCATATAGAGTGTCTATGGTTGTTCCCAAATAATATATATAGATGGGTCGATATGATATGTAAAAACATTGTATACTTGTCTATGGCATCCCAAGATTACATAATATATGTTAGAATACATGTATAATACAATATAAGTTAGTTAAGTTATGGTTTGTATAGATTTGTTACAAATTTCACGTAGCTACAACAAGCAAAATTATCCAATCTTGTTTTACCCATAACTTCTTCGTTTTAAATCTGTTTTGAGTGATTCAAGTTGTTATGGTTTCATAATGAACTGAAATTTATGAAACTAAATATAAAAAGTATAAGTTTATAGTCAGAAATACAGGTTACAAGTTAATATTGATAGAGGTAGTCATTTCAGTCGAAAGAACGACGTCTTGATGACCATTATGCAAAACATACTTCCACATTGAGTTTAACCATGATTTTTGGATATAATTTCATGTTAATAAGAAAAATCATTTTCCCAGAAGAACAATTTTTAAATCAAAGTTTATCATAGTTTTTTTCTAATTATCAAACCCAAAACAGCTCGCGGTTTTACTACGACGGCGTATGTCCGATTTTACGGTGTTCATCGTGTTTCCAGGTTTTAAATAATTAAGTTAGCATATCATATAGATATAGAATATGTGTTTAGTTGATTTTAATAGTTAAGTTAGGGGGATTAACTTTGTTTACGAACAAGTTTAGAATTAACTAAACTATGCTATAGTGATTACAAGTTTAAATCTTCGAATAAGATAGTTATATATATATGAATCGAATGATGTTATGAACATTATTACTACCTTAAATTTAGTAGATAAACCTACTGAAAGTGACAAAAATTGATCTAGCTTCAAAGGATTCTTGGATGGTTTGAAAGTTCTTGAAGTAGAATCATGACACGAAAACAAGTTAAATAAGATTTCCACTCGAAATAAGATTGTTATAGTTATAGAAATTGAATCAAAGTTTGAATATGAGTATTAACTTGAATTAAAAATATATATTACTGTGTATAAGAAAGATTTCTTGAGATTGGATGATCACTTGAAATGGATTTGCAAGATTGGGAGTCAGCTAGTAAACTTGAAAGTATTTGTGAAGTGTTCTTGATGTGTTCTTGAATGATGATGTTTCTTGAATGTAATTGAAGCTAGATTGACCTAGATGATCAATATTACTGAAGTATAGACGTTCTTAAGCTTAGAGAGAGTTAAGGTGGAGAGAATTTGGATTAGAAAATCAAAGAAATGTGATGTGTGTGTTGTTTGAAAAAAAAATGCCTAATGCTTAGTCAATATAAGGTTACTATTTTTTGTTTTCATGCTCATAAGTCATGCTAGTTGTCAAATAATGGTTCCCACATGTCTTGGTGACTCACAAGGGCTGCTAAGATCTGATCATTGGAGTGTATATACCAATAGTAAATACATCTAGAACTGTGTATTGTACGAGTACGAATACGGGTGTATACGAGTAGAATTGTTGATGAAAATGAATGAGAATGCAATTGTAAGCATTTTTGATAAGTAGAAGTACTTTGATATGTGTCTTGAAGTCTTTCAAAAGTGTATGAATACATCTTAAAATACTACATGTATATACATTTTAACTGAGTCGTTAAGTCATCGTTAGTCATTACATGTAAGCAGGGGCGGATTAGTGTAGGGTCAAGGGGGTCAGATGACCCCGATGGTCTAATGAGCTTTAAGGTAATTTTACACACTTTGAGTTGGTTTCTCGACTTAGAACTAAAATTGACCCCAGTCCTTGGAATATATTTAGCTTAGTTATTAGATGTCTCTTCTATTTAAACAAATATTTATGATATTTTATTTTTCAGAAAAGCTTTGTACTATGTTTTCATGGAGGCATTCGAGGTTAATGAAGAAGATGGAAGGCTTTAAAGTCAAAAAGCAGTCAAATTCAGAAACTTTTAGGTATTGTTTTATAAAATGCCCTCTTGAATGTACATAGTGACATTTTTAGTCCTCCAACTTATATTTTTTATCTAATAGAATTAAAGTTATACTCTGTAGTTCATTTACTGTAACGTTATTTTTAATACTATTTTCAAACTTTACGTTCTTTTTATTATTGTCATTTTTATATTTCTTAGTGATATCCTTGTTTTCCGGATAAACTCATTTAAACTAAATAGATAAACTATGCCATATTTGTTAAGTTATTTAAATGATATACTAACAAATGTGAGAACTAAAATAATATTTTGCATATGCATATAGTTTTAGACTATTGGCTATTAATTTTATAAATTTTTTTATTAAACTTTTTTTCGTAAAAATAGAATTCTATTGCCCTCAAGTATTTACAATTAACGATTTTAGTTACGTTACAATTAAAAATTTTAGTAACGTTACCATTTTTAAATCAAAACTATTAAGTAATTTTTTTTGCCCCCGACGAAATTCTTTTCTGGATCCATCACTGCATGTAAGTGTTGTTTTGAAACCTTTAAGTTAACGATCTCATTTAATATAGTTAACCCATTGTTTATTATATCTAATGAGATGTTACATTATTACATTATCATGATATTATGATGTATGAATATATCTTAATATGATATATATACATTAAAATATCGTTACAATGATAATCGTCACATATATGCCTCGTTTCGAAATTCTTAAGTTAGTAGTCTTGTTTTACATATGTAGTTCATTGTTAACATACATAATGATATATATAATTATCATTTTATCATGTTAAATATAGTGTAACAATACCTTAATATGATACATATGTATTTAGTAAGGCGTTGTTATAACGATAATCGTTATATATATCGTTTCGAGTTTCTTAACTTAGTAATCTCATTTTTTTTTATGTATATAACTCATTGTTAATATACCTATTGAGATACTTACTTATCATAATATGATGTTAACTATATATATATATATATATATATATATATATATATATATATATATATATATATATATATATATATATATATATATATATATATATATATATATATATAAAAATATATATATATATATATATATATATATATATATATATATATCCATATATATATCATCATATAGCTTTTACAAGTTTTAACGTTCGTGAATCGCCGGTCAACTCGGGTGGTCAATTGTCTACATGAAACTTATTTGAAATAATCAAGTCTTAACAAGTTTGATTGCTTAACATGTTGGAAACATTTAATCATACAAATATAGTTTTCATTTAATATATATAATCATGGAAAAGTTCGGGTCACTACAGTACCTACCCGTTAAATAAATTTCGTCCCGAAATTTCAAACTGTTGGAGGTGTTGACGCATCTTCAGGAAATAAGTGCGGGTATTTCAGCTTCATCTGATCTTCACGCTCCCAGGTGAACTCGGGTCCTCTACGAGCATTCCATCAAACCTTAACAATCGGTATTTTATTTTGCTTAAGTCTTTTAACCTCACGATCCATTATTTTGACGGGTTCTTCGATGAATTGAAGTTTTTCATTGATTAGGATTTCGTCTAACGGAATAGTGAGATCTTCTTTAGCAAAATATTTCTTCAGATTTGAGACATGAAAGGTATTATGTACCCCGGCGAGTTGTTGCGGTAAGTCAAGTCGGTAAGCTACTGGTCCGACACGATCTATAATTTTGAATGGTCCAATGTACCTTGGATTTAGTTTCTCCCGTTTACCAAATCGAACAATGCCTTTCCAAGGTGAAACCTTAAGCATGACCATCTCTCCAATCTCAAATTCTATATCTTTTCTTTTAATATCCGCGTAGCTCTTTTGTCGACTTTGGCCGGTTTTTAACAGTTGTTGAATTTGAATGATTTTCTCGGTAGTTTCTTGGATTATCTCCGGACCCATAATTTGTCTATCTCCGACTTCACTCCAACAAATCGGAGACCTGCACTTTCTACCATAAAGTGCTTCAAACGACGCCATCTCAATACTCGAATGGTAACTGTTGTTGTAGAAAAATTCTGCTAACGGTAGATGTCGATCCCAACTGTTTTCGAAATCAATAACACATGCTCGTAGCATGTCTTCAAGGGTCTGTATCGTCCTTTCACTTTGACCATCAGTTTGTGGATGATAGGCAGTACTCATGTCTAGACGAGTTCCCAATGCTTGCTGTAATGTCTGCCAGAATCTTGAAAAAATCTGTTATCCCTATCAGAGATGATATAGACTGGTATTCCATGTCTGGAGACAACTTCCTTCAAGTATAAACGTGCCAATTTTTCCATTTTATCATCTTCTCTCATCGGCAGAAAGTGTGCTGACTTGGTGAGACGATCGACTATTACCCAAATAGTATCATAACCACTTGCAGTCCTTGGCAATTTAGTAATGAAAACCATGGTAATGTTTTCCCATTTCCATTCCTGGATTTTGGGTTGTTGAAGTAGACCTGATGGTTTCTGATGTTCAGCTTTGATCTTAGAACACGTCAAACATTCTCCTACGTATCTAGCAATATCGGCTTTTATACCCGGCTACCAAAAGTGTTTCGTGAGATCTTTGTACATCTTTCCCGCTCCGGGATGTATTGAGTATCTGGTTTTATGTGCTTCCTTAAGTACCATTTCTCTCACATCTCTAAACTTTGGTACCCAAATTCTTTCAGCCCTATACCGGGTTCCGTCTTCCCGAATATTTAGATGCTTCTCCGATCCTTTGGGTATTTCATTCCTCAACTTTCCTTCTTTTAAAACTCCCTGCTGTGCCTCCTTTATTTTAGTAGTAAGGTTAGTACGAATAACTATATTCATAGCTTTTACCTGCATAGGTTCTCTGTCCTTTCTACTCAGAGCGTCGGCTGTAATGACCCGGACTTTTTCGATCGATCTATACTTATAAGATTAATATTTACATAAATTAAACCTTACCAACATGATAAGCAATCCAAATTGTTGAGACTTATGTTTTTAAAAAGAGTTTTACACAACGTTTGACCGTCTAGTTGACCGATGATATCACGAACTATATAACATATGATAATTATACGTTTGTGTATATATATGTATAAATACATATTTAACATGATCTAAGAATGTTGTAATACCTCATTTTGTATTAATAACAATAAGTTATAAGTATATTTTGAAACTACTAACTTAAGTTTTCAAAACAATAACCATACGTAACGTTCTTTGATATAAATACTTATAACCTATAATGTTTATACATATATCATATATGTAATGTATTTAATCACTTTTTAAGGACTTAAATACATAAAACAATATAAGTATATTCACAAAAGATAATTATATTTGAATCCTCGTTCCGTTTTCACAAGATTTCTATACGTATATTTAGAGTATATGTACTCGTATCATACCTAGCTTCTATACGTATTTACTATTGGTATATACACATCAAATCACCACCAACCAGCCCTTGTTCATGCCTTATGTATAAGGTAACTCTCTTGTTCATGCCTTAAGTATAAGGTAATTACTTTTGTATGATAGTATGACTAATTACACAAAATTACAACATAAATTTTGTCCATGATCTTCATCATTCACGCCACCATCACCACCATATATACTCCATCCATTTTCAATTTTGCTACATCATTTTGCTAGTTAGGAATACACTTTCAAGAGCCTTAAAACCCTTAACCATCTCAGCCCACAACCATGAAGATCTAGCTTCAAAAACATCACTTAATCACCATAAGAAAACCCTTACAAAAACACTTCAAGAATCCTTCCAAGAACACAAGTTTACTTCCAATCTTTCATCCAACTCCACCACTCTTTTGGTTCTAGGTTTTTACTCCTCTTTTACAGCAATCTTGTCCAAGTAACTTGAGGTAGTAACTTTGTTCATAACCTTATTCGATTCATATATATATAGTTATCTTATTTTATGGTATACAATTTTAACAACAAGAACATAGTTTGAATGATTTCAAACTTGTTTGCAAACTAAATAGATCCTTCTAACTTAACTTTTAAAATACTTCAAGACCTGTAATATATCATAAGGATATGCTAACTTAACAAGGTATAACTTGGTTTTTCAAAGAACACCTTAAAAACTGAATTTACGACGTCGGAGTGCAACCGGGGGCTGTTTTGGGTTGGATAATTAAAAACTATTTTGAACCTTGAATTGGAGGTTTATTTTCTGGAAAAATGATATTTACTATGAATATGATAACACATAAAAATTTCATGATTTAACTCAAAGTATAAGTATTTTTAGAAAAATAATCATTTAATGTTGTTTGCATAAGGGAAAATGATTAACTTCATAAATTTCACCAAAATTTGACCTATGACCTGTGATTTCGAATACAAACTAAGGTATTTGCAGTTCATATTCTTAAAGAAGGACTCGATCCAAGGAAGTGGCAAGTTGAACCAACGAAAACGGAGTTGTAACGAAGAAACTATGACCAAAACCAAATCGGATATCCAAAACTAGTTTAGCCACAAAAATAATTGGAGAAAAATTAAATAAATCACATTTTTTTTAAAATAACATGATATTTTATATATATGTACTCATAATTTAATTTTATATATTTCAGGATCACCCGTAAACAATACAAGAAGATTAATCATAAGATCCCATGATTGTACGCAATACGTCTTCTAGACAATATAGGTACCATGGGTCAAGATTAATCCCGACCAATACGAATACGATGGGGGTTTTATTTATTTCGATGGGGATTTTATTTATTTATTAAACACCTAAATATGAACCATTAAAATTGAATTGCTAACTACGGACTAAGAAGACATTAAAAGTATTATAAGTATATATACGTGACGATTGTTTAAAATGAACATATATTGATATATTATATATGGATAGGTTCGTGATATCAACCGGAGACCAAGTCAAAATATATATATCTTCAAGGCAAAAGTGAGTATATAGTCCCACTTTTAAACTCTAAGTATTTCGGGATGAGAATACATGTATTTTATGTTCTACGTTATGGACACAAGTAACTGAAAAATATATTCTACGTTGAGTTGTACCACTGGCATACTTCCCTGTAGCTTGGTAACTACTATTTACAGCGGTATTGTAAACGCGAATCCTGTTGATAGATCTATCGGGCCTGACAACCCCAACCGGACTGGACGACCAGTATTCAACGATTGCACAGTACTTCGTTTCGTGACTACACTTGGTACGGTGTAGTAAGATTTCATAATAAAGGGAATATGCGACGTGATTAAATGTTAAGTATGGTTACCAAGTGCTCAACCACTTAGAATATTTTTATTAAAATGTTTACATATGAAATCTTGTGGTCTATATTTATATCGATGCCGGCATTAAACCTATATCTCACCAACTTTATGTTGACATTTTAAACATGTCTATTCTCAGGTGATAACTAAAAGCTTCCGCTGCAACATGTTGAATTTAAGCAAGATCTTGTGTACGCATATTTGTGTCAAAAACAAAACTGCATATCCGACGAGTTGTAATGTAAAATATGCTAGAAATCGTATTGTTATCATCACATGTAAAGTTTGTAAGTCTAAGATTATCGCTAAACGATAATCATCTTTATATTGTCTAAAGCTTGTATTATCATAAGAGTTATGGTTTGTAATGTAAAATAAATGCAGTTGTTCTTTTAAAAATGTCGCATATAGAGGTCAATACCTCGCAATGAAATCATACGTTATCTAACTCGTTCTTATGGTTAAGGACGGGTTATGACATGTGGTATCAGAGCGGTGGTCTTAGCGAACCAGGTTTGCATTAGTGTGTCTAACTGATAAGTCGTTAGGATACATTAGTAAGTCTGGACTTTGACCGGGTCTGATTTAAAAACCATTGCTTATCATTGTTGGTTAAAATTTATATGTAAATATTATGTAGTACTAATGGGTTAGTTGTTGTGTGATAGATGTCGGGCTCAAAACTTATTATCACATTCAGCGACTTCGAACCAGAATCTTCAGATGGTGTTCCAGTCATTAACCTATCCGATGACGAAAATAATATCTTTGGGGAAGACTCACAAATTCCGGATGAACCAACTATAGAGAACCCGGAAAGTGAACCCGAGGAGGAAAGTGAACCCGAGGAGGAAAGTGAACCCGAGGAGGAAAGTGAACCCGAGGAGGAAGATATACAGGAAATTACGGAAGACAAGTTTGAACGAGGAAAGAAACGAAAGGCTAATGAATTAGAAAATCCAAAACCCGAGTTTAGCGAGGATGATGTAGCACCAACTCCACTAGACACTACCACCCCTATTCCCGCTATCCCTATTCGTTCTATCCCGGCATCTAGTTCTTCGGCCCCTCAGCCAAAATATAGGGAGACACCGCCAAAATATAGGCAGACGGCCAGGATAAGCGTTAAGCGATTCTTTGAACCTAAACGTCCTAGAAAATAGACCAAACGATGCGCTGTCGTATTAAACCATGGGATCATATAATGTTTTGTATAATATTATTAGTGTGGTTTGCTTAATGTTCGATGTAAGATAAGCATATGTAAAATAGTGAAGTATGAAATGCAATAATTTTCCATGGTTAAGTATTATTTAGATGGTAGTAATTGGTTCTGTACTAAGCTATTAAGTATGGACATTAACGGGTAGGTACTACCCTAGATATAATTATAAAACGCTAATAAGAAGAAAAGGCTTTTATAATAATACCTGGTTCATATTATTAATAAGCTATAATGTACTGTAAATATACACTACATCTATAATATTCCATGTGAATAATTATTTTCTTTTCATTCTTATAGAAGAATATGGCGCGATTGAATCGAATGACGGAACAAGAAGTCGAGGAATTCATCAACCAGCGAGTGAACGACAGAATGTTATGGGTCGAGGCTGCAAGAGCTGCTGCAGTTAACCCAAATCCTCATGTAGGATGCACCTACAAAACTTTTAAAGCTTGCAAGCCCTCATCATTCAGTGGAACAGAAGGACCGATCGGTTTAACCCGGTGGATAGAAAAGATGGAGACTGTGTTTTAAATCAGTGGTTGTGTTGAAAAGGACATGACCAAGTATGCATCGTGCACTTTACAAGATAGTGCACTCACGTGGTGGAAAAATTATGTGAAGGATGTAGGAGGAGATGTAGCTTATGATACTCCATGGGAAGAATTCAAAATAATGTTAATCAACGAGTATTGTCCAAGGAACGAGGTTAGGAAGCTGGAAGATGAATTACGAAGCCTGAAGGTTGTTGGTACTGAAATCACCAACTACAATCAGCGATTCATGGAATTAGTTTTGCTATGTCCTGAATTGGTTCCAACCGAAGAACGGAAGATTGAAATGTACAAAGATGGTTTGCCCAAAAAGGTCAAGGCAAATGTTACAGCATCGAAACCTAAGACAATTCATGAAGCTGTAACCATGGCAAACGAGCTAATGGATCAGGTCATCATGGATAAGAAAGTATCCAATACTGATGTGAAGGTATCAGGTAACAAAAGAAAGTGGAATGGAAATTATGATCGAGGTAACCAACAACAATCTTTTAAGAAACAAGAAATCACGCAAGGTGCGGGTAGTGGTTTAAGCTTTGGTTACAAAGGACAAAATCCTTTATGTAACCGATGCCACAAACATCACTCTGGCTACTGTAATGTGGTATGCAACAAATGTAATCGAAAGGGTCATCTTGCTGAAGATTGTAGGGCTCTCGTTACAAATACAAATGGTACCAAGACTCCTGCCACCAATGCAAATAGAACTGCTTTGGCTACCATTACTTGTTATGGGTGTGGAAAACAAGGTCACTATAAGAGCCAGTGCCCGAATCCAGAGAAGAATATCGGACCTGCACGTGGGAGAGCATTTATTATTAATGCTAGAGAGGCATGTGAAGACCCGGAGCTTGTTATGGGTACGTTTACCATTAATAACTTATCAGCATCTATTATATTTGATACTGGTGCCGATAGAAGTTACGTGTGTAGAAATTTTTACACTAAATTGAATTGTTCATCATTACCTCTAGATGCTAAGTACATGATTGAGTTAGCTAATGGTAAACTAATTAAAGCCGATAAAATTTGTCGTGATTGTAAAATAAATTTAGCCGGTGAAACGTTTAAAATTGACTTGATACCCGTAGAATTAGGAAGTTTTGATGTAATAGTCGGCATGGACTGGATGTCCAAAGTAGGAGCTGAAGTTTTGTGTGCCAAGAAGGCAATTCGCATTCCTTGTAAGGATAAAATGCCGGTGATGATTTATGGAGAGAAGGGTAACTCAAAGCTAAAACTCATTAGCTGTTTGAAAGCCAAGAAGTGTTTAGAAAAGGGATGTTATGCTATTCTAGCACATGTTAATAAAGTTGAAAAGAAAGAAAAAGAGAAGTGCATCAACGACGTGCCTGTGGCAAGAGATTTTCCTGAAGTTTTTCCGGAAGAGTTGCCGGGATTACCTCCATTTAGATCTGTAGAATTTCAAATAGATTTAGTACCAGGAGCTGCACCAGTTGCCCATGCTCCATATAGACTTGCACCATCCGAGTTAAAAGAACTTCAGAGTCAGTTAAAAGAATTACTGGATCGTGGATTCATACGACCAAGTACTTCACCGTGGGGAGCTCCGATTCTATTTGTTAAAAAGAAAGATGGATCTTTTAGGATGTGTATAGATTATCGTGAATTAAATAAGTTAACTATCAAGAATCAGTATCCACTACCGAGAATTGACGACTTATTTGATCAACTGCAAGGATCATGTGTGTACTCGAAAATTGACCTAAGGTCGGGCTATCATCAATTACGTGTCAAAGAAGAGGACATTCCGAAAACTGCTTTTCGGACACATTATGGTCATTACGAATTTTTGGTCATGCCGTTTGGGTTGACAAATGCGCCAGCTGTATTCATGGACCTCATGAATCGAGTTTGTAGTCCGTATTTAGATAAGTTTGTTATCGTTTTCATTGATGATATTCTTATCTATTCCAAGAGTGAGCAAGAGCATGAGCAGCATTTAAGGTTGATATTAGAGTTGTTGAGAAAAGAACAGCTATATGCTAAATTTTCTAAATGTGCTTTCTGGTTGAAAGAAGTGCAATTTCTTGGCCACGTTGTTAGTAGCAAAGGAATTCAGGTTGATCCAGCAAAAATTGAAGCCATTGAAAAATGGGAGACTCCTAAGACACCAATGCAGATACGCCAATTTTTGGGTTTAGCCAGTTATTATAGAAGGTTTATTCAAGATTTTTCCCGAATAGCTAAGCCGTTGACAGCGTTAACGCAAAAAGGGAAGAAATATGAATGGACCTCTGAGCAGGAGAGTGCATTTCAATTACTGAAAAATAAGTTGACTACGGCGCCTATTTTATCGTTACCAGAAGGGAACGATGATTTTGAAATATATTGTGACGCTTCGCGACAAGGTTTTGGTTGCGTTCTTATGCAACGGAAGAAAGTTATTGCATACGCATCCCGACAATTGAAGATTCACGAGCGGAATTATACGACGCATGATCTAGAACTGGGAGCAGTCGTGTTTGCATTAAAGATATGGAGACACTACTTGTATGGAGTTAAATGCACTGTGTTTACTGATCATAAAAGCCTTTAACATATTTTTGATCAGAAACAGCTGAACATGAGGCAACGTAGGTGGGTCGAGTTAATAAACGACTATGATTGTGAAATTCGTTATCATCCCGGGAAAGCGAATGTGGTGGCTGACGCACTAAGCAGAAAGGAACGAGAACCAATTCGAGTACGAGCAATGAACATAAAAATTCGCATGAATCTCAACTCACAAATCAAAGAGGCTCAACGAGAAGCACTTACTAAAGAAAATATAGGAAATGAAATAATGAAGAAGTATGAGAAGCAACTCGTTATACGGGAAGATGGAACTCGATATTTTGCAAATCGTATTTGGGTACCGAAGTTGGGTGGATTAAGGAAGTTGATATTGAACGAGGCACATAAGACAAGATACTCGATACATCCTGGAGTTGGAAAGATGTATCAAGATCTTAAGACGCATTATTGGTGGCCTAATTTAAAGACAGACGTTGCAACATATGTTGGGGAATGTTTAACTTGTTCCAAAGTCAAAGCAGAACACCAGAAGCCGTCAGGGTTACTTCAACAACCAGAAATCCCAGAATGGAAATGGGACGGTATTACCATGGATTTCATCACGAAGTTACCAAAGACTGCCTGGGGATACGACACCATTTGGGTGATTGTTGATCGTCTCACCAAGTCTGCACATTTCTTGCCTATAAAGGAAACAGATAGAATGGAGAAACTATTACGATTGTATATAAAGGAAATTGTTTCAAGGCATGGAATACCTATTTCCATTATATCCGATCGTGATAGTAGATTTACATCAAAGTTCTGGCAATCACTACAAGAGACCCTAGGAACTCGTTTGGATATGAGCACCGCATATCATCCGCAAATTGACGGGCAGAGTGAAAGAACAATTCAGACTCTTGAAGACATGCTCAGGGCATGTGTGATCGATTTTGGAAACGGATGGGATAAGTATTTACCGTTAGCAGAATTCTCGTATAATAATAGTTATCATGCGAGCATTAAAGCTGCACCATTCGAAGCACTGTATGGAAGGAAGTGTAGATCTCCTATCTGTTGGAATGAAGTAGGAGATCGACAATTAACTGGTCCCGAGATCATACATGAAACTACTGAAAAGATAGTACAAATCAAGGAGAGATTGAGAACGGCCCGTAGTCGCCAAAAGAGCTACGCCGATGTCCGAAGGTAACCATTAGAGTTTCAGATCGGTGACATGGTTATGCTAAAGGTGTCACCTTGGAAAGGTGTAATACGTTTTGGAAAAAGGGGTAAACTAAACCCAAGGTATGTAGGCCCGTTCAAGATTATTGAACGCATCGGACCGGTTTATCGACTCGAGTTACCGCAACAACTCGCCAGAGTACATAATACATTTCACGTCTCGAACCTTAAAAAGTGTCTAGCAAATGAAGACCTCACCATTCCTCTTGAAGAAATTCAAGTTGACGAGAAACTACAATTCATAGAAGAACCAGTCGAGATCATGGACCGTGAAGTTAAACGGCTCAAGCAGAGCAACATACCGATCGTTAAAGTTCGTTGGAATGCACGAAGAGGTCCTGAGTTTACTTGGGAGTGAGAGGATCAAATGAAACAAAAGTACCCGCATTTTTTCCCGATGACGCAAAATAGGTACGATTTTAAAATTTCGGGACGAAATTTATTTAACGGGTAGGTACTGTAATGACCCGGACATTTTCGATCGATCTATACTTATAAGATAATATTTACATAAATTAAACCTTACCAACATGATAATCAATCCAAATTGTTGAGACTTATATTTTTAAAAAGATTTTTACACAACGTTTGACCGTCTAGTTGACCGATGATATCACGAACTATATAACATATGATAATTATACGTTTGTGTATATATATGTATAAATACATATTTAACATGATCTAAGAATGTTGTAATACCTCATTTTGTATTAATAACAATAAGTTATAAGTATATTTTGAAACTACTAACTTAAGTTTTCAAAACAATAACCATACGTAACGTTCTTTGATATAAATACTTATAACCTATAATGTTTATACATATATCGTATATGTAATGTATTTAATCACTTTTTAAGGACTTAAATACATAAAACAATATAAGTATATTCACAAAAGATAATTATATTTGAATCCTCGTTCCGTTTTCACAAGATTTCTATACGTATATTTAGAGTATATGTACTCGTATCATACCTAGCTTCTATACGTATTTACTATTGGTATATACACATCAAATCACCACCAACCAGCCCTTGTTCATGCCATATGTATAAGGTAACTCTCTTGTTCATGCCTTAAGTATAAGGTAATTACTTTTGTATGATAGTATGACTAATTACACAAAATTACAACATAAATTTTGTCCATGATCTTCATCATTCACGCCACCATCACCACCATATATACTCCATCCATTTTCAATTTTGCTACATCATTTTGCTAGTTAGGAATACACTTTCAAGAGCCTGAAAACCCTTAACCATCTCAGCCCACAACCATGAAGATCTAGCTTCAAAAACATCACTTAATCACCATAAGAAAACCCTTACAAAAACACTTCAAGAATCCTTCCAAGAACACAAGTTTACTTCCAATCTTTCATCCAACTCCACCACTCTTTTGGTTCTAGGTTTTTACTCCTCTTTTACAGAAATCTTGTCCAAGTAACTTGAGGTAGTAACTTTGTTCATAACCTTATTCGATTCATATATATATAGTTATCTTATTTTATGGTATACAATTTTAACAACAAGAACATAGTTTGAATGATTTCAAACTTGTTTGCAAACTAAATAGATCCTTCTAACTTAACTTTTAAAATACTTCAAGACCTGTAATATATCATAAGGATATGCTAACTTAACAAGGTATAACTTGGTTTTTCAAAGAACACCTTAAAAACTGAATTTACGACGTCGGAGTGCAACCGGGGGCTGTTTTGGGTTGGATAATTAAAAACTATTTTGAACCTTGAATTGGAGGTTTATTTTCTGGAAAAATGATATTTACTATGAATATGATAACACATAAAAATTTCATGATTTAACTCAAAGTATAAGTATTTTTAGAAAAATAATCATTTAATGTTGTTTGCATAAGGGAAAATGATTAACTTCATAAGTTTCACCAAAATTTGACCTATGACCTGTGATTTCGAAAACAAACTAAGGTATTTGCAGTTCATATTCTTAAAGAAGGACTCGATCCAAGGAAGTGGCAAGTTGAACCAACGAAAACAAAGTTGTAACGAAGAAACTATGACCAAAACAAAATCAGATATCCAAAACTAGTTTAGCCACGAAAATAATTGGAGAAAAATTAAATAAATCACATTTTTTTTAAAATAACATGATATTTTATATATATGTACTCATAATTTAATTTTATATATTTCAGGATCACCCGTAAACAATACGAGAAGATTAATCATAAGATCCCATGATTGTACGCAATACGTCTTTTAGACAATATAGGTACCATGGGTCAAGATTAATCCCGACCAATACGAATACGATGGGGGTTTTATTTATTTCGATGGGGATTTTATTTATTTATTAAACACCTAAATATGAACCATTAAAATTGAATTGCTAACTACGGACTAAGAAGACATTAAAAGTATTATAAGTATATATACGTGACGATTGTTTAAAATGAACATATATTGATATATTATATATGGATAGGTTCGTGATATCAACCGGAGACCAAGTCAAAATATATATATCTTCAAGGCAAAAGTGAGTATATAGTCCCACTTTTAAACTCTAAGTATTTCGGGATGAGAATACATGTATTTTATGTTTTACGTTATGGACACAAGTAACTGAAAAATATATTCTACGTTGAGTTGTACCACTGGCATACTTCCCTGTAGCTTGGTAACTACTATTTACAGCGGTATTGTAAACGCGAATCCTGTTGATAGATCTATCGGGCCTGACAACCCCAACCGGACTGGACGACCAGTATTCAACGGTTGCACAGTACTTCGTTTCGTGACTACACTTGGTACGGTGTAGTAAGATTTCATAATAAAGGGAATATGCGACGTGATTAAATGTTAAGTATGGTTACCAAGTGCTCAACCACTTAGAATATTTTTATTAAAATGTTTACATATGAAATCTTGTGGTCTATATTTATATCGCTGCCGGCATTAAACCTATATCTCACCAACTTTATGTTGACGTTTTAAACATGTCTATTCTCAGGTGATAACTAAAAGCTTCCGCTGCAACATGTTGAATTTAAGCAAGATCTTGTGTACGCATATTTGTGTCAAAAACAAAACTGCATATTCGAGGAGTTGTAATGTAAAATATGCTAGAAATCGTATTGTTATCATCACATGTAAAGTTTGTAAGTCTAAGATTATCGCTAAATGATAATCATCTTTATATTGTCTAAAGCTTGTATTATCATAAGAGTTATGGTTTGTAATGTAAAATAAATGCAGTTGTTCTTTTAAAAATGTCGCATATAGAGGTCAATACCTCGCAATGAAATCATACGTTATCTAACTCGTTCTTATGGTTAAGGACGGGTTATGACATCGGCTACCACATTCGCCTTCCCTGGGTGGTAATGAATCTCAAAATCGTAATCGTTCAACAGTTCGACCCACCTACGCTACCTCATGTTCAGTTGTTTCTGATCAAATATGTGTTGGAGACTTTTGTGGTCGGTATATATAATACTTTTGACCCCATATAAGTAGTGCCTCCAAGTCTTTAATGCAAAAACAACCGCGCCTAATTCCAAATCATGTGTCGTATAATTCTGCTCGTGAATCTTCAATTGTCTAGAAGCATAAGCAATTACTTTAGTTCGTTGCATTAATACACAACCGAGGCCTTGCTTTGAGGCGTCACAATATATCACAAAATCATCGTTCCCTTCAGGCAATGACAATATAGGTGCCGTAGTTAACTTTTTCTTCAACAATTGAAACGCTTTCTCCTGCCCATCCTTCCATTCAAATTTCTTCCCTTTATGCGTTAATGCAGCAAAGGGTTTTGCTATTATGGAAAAATCTTGGATGAACCTTCTGTAGTAACCAGCCAGTCCTAAAAATTGGCGTATATGCTTCGGAGTTTTCGGGGTTTCCCACTTTTCAACGGTTTCAATCTTTGCCGGATCTACCTGAATACCTTCTTTGTTCACTATGTGACCGAGGAATTGAACTTCTTCCAACCAAAATGCACACTTTGAAAACTTAGCGTACAGTTTTTCTTTTCTCAGCAACTCTAGCACTTTTCTCAAATGTTCTTCGTGCTCTTGATCATTCTTCGAGTAAATAAGTATGTCATCGATGAAAACAATGACAAACTTGTCAAGATATGGTCCACACACTCGGTTCATGAGGTCCATGAACACAGCTGGTGCGTTAGTCAATCCAAACGGCATAACCATAAACTAGTAATGACCTTAACGCATTCTGAAAGCAGTCTTTGGAATATCATCCTCCTTCACCTGCATTTGATGATACCCATAAAGTAAATCGATCTTCGAATAAACCGACGGGCCTTGTAGTTGATCGAATATTTCGTCAATTCTCGGTAGTGCATAACGGTTCTTGATGGTAAGTTTGTTCAACTCTGGGTAGTCGATACACAACCTGAATGTACCATCCTTCTTTTTGACAAACAAAACAGGAGCTCCCCATGGTGATGTGCTTGGTCGAATGAAACCACGTTCTAATAGTTCTTGTAGTTGACTTTGTAATTCCTTTATTTCGCTGGGTGCGAGTCTGTAAGGAGCACGAGCTATTGGTGCAGCTCTCGGTACAAGATCTATTTGAAATTCAACGGATCGATGTGGGGGTACTCCCGGTAATTCTTTCAGAAATACGTCGGGAAATTCTTTTGCGACGGGAACATCATTGATGTTCTTTTCTTCAGGTTTGACTTCTTCGATGTGTGCTAGAATGACATAGAAATCTTTTCTTATTAGTTTTTGTGCCTTCAAACTACTAATAAGATTTAACTTCGCGTTGTTCTTTTCTCCGTATACCATTAAAGGTTTTCCTTTTTCGCGCATAATGCGAATCGCATTTTTGTAACAAACGACCTCTGCTCTCACCTTTTTCAACCAGTCCATGCCAATTATTACATCAAAACTCCCTAACTAGACTGGTATTAAGTTAATCTTAAACGTTTTGTCAACCAGTTTAATTTCTCTATCCCGGCATACTTTATCTGCTGTAATTAGTTTACCGTTTGCTAATTCGAGTAAAAATTTATTATCCAAACGCATTAATGGACAATTTAATTTGGCTCAAAAATCTCTACTCATATAGCTTCTATCCTCACCCGAATCAAATAAAACATAAGTAGATTTATCGTCAATAAGAAACGTACCCGTAACAAGCTCCGAGTCTTCCTGCACTTCTGCCGAATTAATGTTGAAGACTCGTCCACGGCCTTGCCCATTATTATTCCCTTGATTAGGGCATGCTTTGCTGAAATGGCCCGGCTTTCTGCATTCATAACAAATAATGGAATTATTTGTTCTGTTATTTTTATATGCCTTTGGTCCATAGACATCTCACTTCGTTACATTATGTCCGGTTCTGTCACACCTGGTACACACTACTACACAGAACTTATCTGGATGATACCCTCCACACCTTAGAAATTTATTGTTCTGATTGTTGTTGCCATTGTTGTTATTGATTTGGTTGTTGTTGCGATTGTTATTGTTGTTAGGACGGTTATTGTGGTGGTGGTTGTTGTTGTTGTTGTTGGGATAGTTGTTGTTGCGTTTGTTTTTGCAAAAAATGGGGCGATTGTAGTTGTGATTGCTGTGTTGGTTGTTGAAGCAATAGTTACTGTTGTTTTATTGGTGACTCTTGTCACTGTTTTCTTCCCACTTCCTCTTGACTTGTTTCGTGTTGGCTTCTTCGGTCGCCTGCTCTTTAATTCTTCCCTCAATCTGATTTATGAGTTTATGAGCCATTCCACTTGCCTTTTGTATGGAGGCGGGCTCGTGTGAACTCACATCTTCTTGAATCCTTTCTGGTAACCCATTTACAAATGCGTCGATTTTCTCTTCTTCATCTTCGAAAGCTCCCGGACACAATAGGCACAACTCTGTGAATCATCGTTCATACGTGGTAATATCAAATCCTTATGTTTGTAATCCTCTAAGCTCTACTTTGAGCTTATTGACCTCGTTTCTGGGACGATACTGCTCATTCATCAAGTGCTTGAATGCTGACCATGGTAGTGTGTAAATAGCATCTTGTCCCACCTGCTCGAGGTAGGTGTTCCACCATGTTAATGTAGTACCCGTGAAGGTATGCGTAGCGTACTTTACTTTGTCTTCTTCAGTACATTTACTTATGGCAAAGACCAATTCAACCTTCTCGGTCCACCGTTTCAATCCGATTGGTCCTTCGGTTCCATCAAATTCCAAAGGTTTACAGGCAGTGAATTCTTTATAGGAGTATCCTACATGATTTCTTGTGGAATTAGTTCCACTGCTAGATTCGGAGTTATTGTTGTTATTTTGCATTGCAGCCTGTACTGCGGCTATGTTGGCAGCAAGAAAAACACGGAAGTCTTCCTCGCTCATGTTCAAGTTCTGACGAGTAGTCGGTGCCATTTCCTTCAAAAATAGCCAAAAGAATTAAGTTAATCATATAGAATATTAAGAGTAGTTGATAGTATTTCGTAGCATAATATGAACTTATTTATAAAAGCTTTTTCTTCATATTAGCGTTTTATAAGTTTTAATTCGGGTACTACCTACCCGTTAAGTTCATACTTAGTAGCTAATATACCATTCAACTACTACAATTCTATATGAAAAACTGATCATAATATTTCGCGTTCAAACTTTTATACAATTTTACAAACTTACAAAACTGCTATTATACATATAGCATGAAATATAGCACACAATAACTTTGATACAAGGTAGTTGTGAAGACGGTTCTAGTTAATACGCAAGTCGTTCAGCAAAGGCAATAAAGACACGTAATTCATAAGTCCAGAAACAATTCATGCATTCGGGTTTTACTAGTATTATTTCCCATCCTTGGTCTTGTGGAAAATAACCGTTGTGACCGTTGGCTAGGCGCATGTTGTAACGTCGTCAAAATGACGGGGGTTACGTAATGCCCAACAGCCCCATAACAATCTAAAAACCTTGTTTCTCACCCCAACTACCGAATCCGTCACTTGTGGGAATGTTTTATTTAACAGTTGTAATCCGATGTTCTTTTTCTCAATTTGGGGAGAAGCGAATATCACAAACCCGTAAACATAACATGCTTCTTTAAGTTGCATGTTGGAAGCTCTTTCTAAAGAACGAAGTCCTATGTTGGGATATGTGGAGTCAAAATAGGCTCTCAACCCGTAGCGTAAAATTGCATTTGGGTTCCCTGCATTTAATGCCTTAAAGAAAACACGGCGTAACTTAAAGTCTCCCCAATGTGATATACCCCATCTTTCAAAGGAAAGCCTTTTATAAACTAAGACATGCTTGGAACGTCTTTCAAATGTTTGGCAAACTAATTTTGCCGTAAATAATTGTGCCGATGAATTCTGACCGACTCTAGACAAGATTTCATCAATCATATCCCCTGGTAGGTCTTCTAAAATATTTGGTTGTCTATCCTTAACGTCCATTGTGTGTTTTATACTGTAAAATAGACAAGGATTAGATTTGTAAAAGATAACTAACAACCAATACAAGAAATTTTTACATATAACATAAAAATACAAGCACGTTACAATACATATATTACACAATATGATTACAATTCTTTATTCCGACTCACTCATTTCTTCCTCCTCGGACTTGGTTCGTTTTGCTAACTTCCTAGGGATATATGGTGCTCCTCTAATGCGAGCCGTCATTTTCACAAATGGTTTAGAAAAACCTGGTGGCTTAGATGTTTCCGGGTTATAGTGAAAGTTTAAGAAATACGGGTGTTTACGGTACACCCCATCAGGTATTTCATGTTAACGTAGAGTTCATCGGGGTTGGAATTAGGTTTCTCTATTTTGATGCCTTTCCCCTTATTATTTTCTTTTGCTTTTTCAAATTGGGTTGAGGTAATTTCTATAACATCATCGGAATCCTCATCGGGATCCGATTCATCAGAAAATTGGTAATTTTCCGAATATTTTGCTTCCTCTGCGGAAACACCATTGACCATTATTAACTTTGGTCCATTGGTTGAGGATTTTCTTTTATTTATCTGTTTTTCTGTGGTTCCTAATATTTCCCCCTCCGGAACCTCTTCTTCTGGTTCCTCTTCTTCCGGTTCTTCTTCTTCCAGTTCTTCTTCTTCCGGTTCCTCTTCTTCCAGTTCCTCTTCAGGAATTTGTGAATCTTCCGAAAATATATTAGACTCTTCATTATTATTAGGTGAGTCGATGGGATTTGTACTAGAGGTAGACACCTATCACACAATATCAAACATGTTAAGAGATTAATATATCACATAATATTTACATGTTAACAATATATAGTTTCCAACAAAAATGTTAAGCAATCTTTTTTTTTCAAGTAAACACGGTCGAAGTCCAGACTCACTAATGCATCCTAACGAACTCGATAAGACATACTAATGCAAATTTCTGGTTCTCTAAGACTAACGCTCGGATACCAACTGAAATGTCCCGTTCATATCGATTATAAACGTTCCATATTAATTGATTTCGTTGCGAGGTTTTGACCTCTATATGAGACGTTTTTCAAAGACCGCATTCGATTTTTAAAACAAACTATAACCTTTAAAATATTACGAAGATTATTAAATAATGATAATAAAAAATATAGCGTTTTCACACGACCATTACAAAATAGTTTACAATAATATTACACAACAATATATATGTCTTTGAATGCAGTTTTTAAACAATATTATACAAGCATGCTGACTCCAACTCTTGTCCATAAATTAGCATGCAACAACGGAAGCTCTTAATAATCACCTGAGAATAAACATGCTTTAAACGTCAACAAAAATGTTGGTGAGTTATAGGTTTAACCTATATATGAAATTGTAATAATAGACCACAAGATTTCATCTTTCAATAACATGCAATCTGCATAAAAATCATTCATATGGTTGAACACCTGGTAACCGACATTAACAAATGCATCTAGAATATCTCCATATATAAATATCAAAATACTAAAGCAATTCAAATTCTCTGACTGGGGCGTGTCAAAGACAATAGATCTATCTTTAGGATTCGCGTCAATTGGTGGCAATTATAATAAACACCATTTCTTAGGCTACCAAGTTCAACAAGGGCGATATCCGATATAACGATTCAACATAGAATGTAGTTTCAATACTTGTGTCTATTTTGTAAATCATTTTCAAAACTGCATGTATTCTCATCCCAAAAATATTAGATAGTAAAAATGGGACTATAACTCACTTTCACAGATATTTCCTTCGTCGGGAAAATAAGACTTGGCCACGGGTCGATTCATGAACCTATAAAAATTATGTACATATATATCAAAGTATGATCGAAATATATTCACAATATTTTTTATTACGTTTTAATGATTTAAGTTTGTTAAGTTAGTAGTCCAACGTTAATAATCTATAACTAGTTGTCCACAGTTAGATGTATAGAAATAAATCAATATATATTATCTCGAATCAATCCACGACCCAGTGTATACAAGTCTCAGGCTAGATCACAACTCAAAGTATATATATTATTTTGGAATCAACCTCAACCCTGTATAGCTAACTCTAACATTACTGCATATAGAGTGTCTATGGTTGTTCTCAAATAATATATATAGATGGGTCGATATGATATGTCAAAACATTGTATACGTGTCTATGGTATCCCAAGATTACATAATATATGTTAGAATACATATATAATACAATATAAGTTAGTTAAGTTATGGTTTGTATAGATTTGTTACAAATTTCACGTAGCTACAACAAGCAAAATTATCCAATCTTGTTTTACCCATAACTTCTTCGTTTTAAATCCGTTTTGAGTGATTCAAGTTGCTATTGTTTCATAATAAACTAAAATTTATGAAACTAAACAGAATAAGTATAAGTTTATAGTCGCAAATACAGGTTACAAGTCAATATTGTAAGAGGTAGTCATTTCAGTCGAAAGAACGACGTCTTGATGACCATTTTGAAAAACATACTTCCACTTTGAGTTTAACCATGATTTTTTGATATAGTTTCATGTTAATAAGAAAAATCATTTTCCCAGAAGAACAATTTTTAAATCAAAGTTTATCATAGTTTTTTTTTAATTATCAAACCCAAAACAGCTCGCGGTTTTACTACGACGGCGTATGTCCAGTTTTACGGTGTTCATCGTGTTTCCAGGTTTTAAATCATTAAGTTAGAATATCATATAGATATAGAACATGTGTTTAGTTGATTTTAAAAGTTAAGTTAGAGGGATTAACTTTGTTTACGAATAAGTTTAGAATTAACTAAACTATATTCTAGTGATTACAAGTTTAAATCTTCGAATAAGATAGTTATATATATATATATGAATCGAATGATGTTATGAATATTATTACTACCTTAAGTTTAGTATGTAAACCTACTGGAAGTGACAAAAATTAATCTAGCTTCAAAGGATTCTTGGATGGCTTGAAAGTTCTTGAAGTAGAATCATGACACGAAAACAAGTTCAAGTAAGATTTCCACTCGAAATAAGATTGTTATAGTTATAGAAATTGAATCAAAGTTTGAATATGAGTATTACCTTGAATTAGAAAGATATATTACTATAAATAAGAAAGATTTATTGAGATTGGATGATCACTTGAATGGATTTCCAAGATTGGAAGTAAGCTAGTAAACTTGAAAGTATTTGTGAAGTGTTCTTGATGTGTTCTTGAATGATGATGTTTCTTTATTGTAATTGAAGCTAGATTGACCTAGATGATCAATATTACTGAAGTATAGACGTTCTTAAGCTTAGAGAGAGTTAAGGTGGAGAGAATTTGGATTAGAAAATCAAAGAAATGTGATGTGTGTGTTGTTTGAAAAAAATGCCTAATGCTTAGTCAATATAAGGTTATTAGTTTTTGTTTTCATGCTCATAAGTCATGCTAGTTGTCAAATAATAGTTCCCACATGTCTTGGTGACTCACAAGGGCTGCTAAGAGCTGATAATTGGAGTGTATATACCAATAGTAAATACATCTAGAAGCTGTGTATTGTACGAGTACGAATACGGGTGTATACGAGTAGAATTGTTGATGAAAATGAATGAGAATGCAATTGTAAGAATTTTTGATAAGTAGAAGTACTTTGATATGTGTCTTGAAGTCTTTCAAAAGTGTATGATTACATCTTAAAATACTACATGTATATACATTTTAACTGAGTCGTTAAGTCATCGTTAGTCATTACATGTAAGTGTTGTTTTGAAACCTTTAAGTTAACGATCTCATTTTATGTAGTTAACCCATTGTTTATTATATCTAATGAGATGTTAAATTATTACATTATGACAATATTATGATGTATGAATATATCTTAATATGATATATATGCATTAAAATGTCGTTACAACGATAATCGTTACATATATGCCTCGTTTCGAAATTCTTAAGTTAGTAGTCTCGTTTTACATATGTAGTTCATTGTTAACATACATAATGATATATATAATTGTCATTTTATCATGTTAAATATAGTGTAACAATACCTTAATATGATACATATGTATTTAGTAAGGCGTTGTTATAACGATAATCGTTATATATATCATTTCGAGTTTCTTAACTTAGTAATCTCATTTTTTTTTATGTATATAACTCATTGTTCATATACCTAGTGAGATACTTACTTATCATAATATGATGTTAATATATATATATATATATATATATATATATATATATATATATATATATATATATATATATATATATATATATATATATATATATATATATCCATATATATATAATCATATACTTTTTACAAGTTTTAACGTTCGTGTTGAAATGTCCCGTTCTTATTGATTAAAAACGTTCCATATTAATTGATTTCGTTGCGAGGTTTTGACCTCTATATGAGACGTTTTTCAAAGACTGCATTCATTTTAAAACAAACCATAACCTTTATTTCATCAATAAAGGTTTAAAAAGCTTTACGTAGATTATCAAATAATGATAATCTAAAATATCCTGTTTACACACGACCATTACATAATGGTTTACAATACAAATATGTTACAACAAAATAAGTTTCTTGAATGCAGTTTTTACACAATATCATACAAGCATGGACTCCAAATCTCGTCCTTATTTAAGTATGCGACAGCGGAAGCTCTTAATAATCACCTGAGAATAAACATGCTTAAAACGTCAACAAAAATGTTGGTGAGTTATAGGTTTAACCTATATATATCAAATCATAATAATAGACCACAAGATTTCATATTTCAATACACATCCCATACATAGAGATAAAAATCATTCATATGGTGAACACCTGGTAACCGACATTAACAAGATGCATATATAAGAATATCCCCATCATTCCGGGACACCCTTCGGATATGATATAAATTTCAAAGTACTAAAGCATCCGGTACTTTGGATGGAGTTTATTAGGCCCAATAGATCTATCTTTAGGATTCGCGTCAATTAGGGTGTCTGTTCCCTAATTCTTAGATTACCAGACTTAATAAAAAGGGGCATATTCGATTTCGATAATTCAACCATAGAATGTAGTTTCACGTACTTGTGTCTATTTTGTAAATCATTTATAAAACCTACATGTATTCTCATCCCAAAAATATTAGATTTTAAAAGTGGGACTATAACTCACTTTCACATATTTTTACTT
This sequence comes from Rutidosis leptorrhynchoides, assembly GCF_046630445.1. Classification (NCBI taxonomy): domain Eukaryota; kingdom Viridiplantae; phylum Streptophyta; class Magnoliopsida; order Asterales; family Asteraceae; genus Rutidosis; species Rutidosis leptorrhynchoides. Next base: position 341,979,714 of record NC_092336.1, read on the forward strand.
CGTCGGGAAGTAAGACTTGGCCACTGGTTGATTCACGAACCTATAACAATATATACATATATATCAAAGTATGTTCAAAATATATTTACAACACTTTTAATATATTTTGATGTTTTAAGTTTATTAAGTCATCTGTCCTCGTTAGTAACCTACAACTAGTTGTCCACAGTTAGATGTACAGAAATAAATCGATAAATATTATCTTGAATCAATCCACGACCCAGTGTATACGTATCTCAGTATTGATCACAACTCAAACTATATATATTTTGGAATCAACCTCAACCCTGTATAGCTAACTCCAACATTCACATATAGAGTGTCTATGGTTGTTCCGAAATATATATAGATGTGTCGACATGATAGGTCGAAACATTGTATACGTGTCTATGGTATCTCAAGATTACATAATATACAATACAAGTTGATTAAGTTATGGTTGGAATAGATTTGTTACCAATTTTCACGTAGCTAAAATGAGAAAAATTATCCAATCTTGTTTTACCCATAACTTCTTCATTTTAAATCCGTTTTGAGTGAATCAAATTGCTATGGTTTCATATTGAACTCTATTTTATGAATCTAAATAGAAAAAGTATAGGTTTATAGTCGGAAAAATAAGTTACAAGTCGTTTTTGTAAAGGTAGTCATTTCAGTCGAAAGAACGACGTCTAGATGACCATTTTAGAAAACATACTTCCACTTTGAGTTTAACCATAATTTTTGGATATAGTTTCATGTTCATAATAAAAATCATTTTCCCAAAATAACAACTTTTAAATCAAAGTTTATCATAGTTTTTAATTAACTAACCCAAAACAGCCCGCGATGTTACTACGACGGCGTAAATCCGGTTTTACGGTGTTTTTCGTGTTTCCAGGTTTTAAATCATTAAGTTAGAATATCATATAGATATAGAACATGTGTTTAGTTGATTTTAAAAGTCAAGTTAGAAGGATTAACTTTTATTTGCGAACAAGTTTAGAATTAACTAAACTATGTTCTAGTGATTACAAGTTTAAACCTTCGAATAAGATAGCTTTATATGTATGAATCGAATGATGTTATGAACATCATTACTACCTCAAGTTCCTTGGATAAACCTACTAGAAATGAGAAGAATAGATCTAGCTTCAAAGGATCCTTTGATGGCTTGAAAGTTCTTGAAGCAGAATCATGACACGAAAACAATTTCAAGTAAGATTTTCACTCGAAATAAGATTGTTATAGTTATAGAAATTGAATTAAAGTTTGAATATGATTATTACCTTGTATTAGAAAGATAACCTACTGTAAGTAACAAAGGTTTCTTGATCTTGGATGATTACTTGGAATGGATTTAGAAAACTTGGAAGTAAACTTGCAATCTTGGAAGTATTCTTGATTTTATGAAACTAGAACTTTTGGAATTTATGAAGAACACTTAGAACTTGAAGATAGAACTTGAGAGAGATCAATTAGATGAAGAAAATTGAAGAATTAAAGTGTTTGTAGGTGTTTTTGGTCGTTGGTGTATGGATTAGATATAAAGGATATGTAATTTTGTTTTCATGTAAATAAGTCATGAATGATTACTCATATTTTTGTAATTTTATGAGATATTTCATGCTAGTTGCCAAATGATGGTTCCTACATGTGTTAGGTGACTCACATGGGCTGCTTAGAGCTGATCATTGGAGTGTATATACCAATAGTACATACATCTAAAAGCTGTGTATTGTACGAGTACGAATACGGGTGCATACGAGTAGAATTGTTGATGAAACTGAATGAGGATGTAATTGTAAGAATTTTTGTTAAGTAGAAGTATTTTGATAAGTGTCTTGAAGTCTTTCAAAAGTGTATGAATACATATTAAAACACTACATGTATATACATTTTAACTGAGTCGTTAAGTCATCGTTAGTCGTTACATGTAAATGTTGTTTTGAAACCTTTAGGTTAACGATCTTGTTGAATGTTGTTAACCCATTGTTTATTATAATAAATGAGATGTTAAATTGTTATATTATCATGATATTATGATATATAATATATCTTAGTATGATATATATACAGTTAAATGCCGTTACAACGATAATCGTTACATATATGTCTCGTTTCGAAATCATTAAGTTAGTAGTCTTATTTTTACATATGTATTTCATTGTTAATACACTTAATAATATATTTACTTATCATTTAACATAATTAACCAAGTGTATCAATATCTTAATATGATTCATATGTACCTAGTAAGACGTTGTTATAACGATAATCGTTATATATATAATTTTCGAGTTTCTTAAATTAATAGTCTCATTTTTATGTATATAACTCATTGTTAAAATACCTAATGAGATACATACTTATAATAAAATCATGTTAACTATATATATAACCATATATATGTCATCGTATAGTTTTTACAAGTTTTAACGTTCGTGAATCACCGGTCAACTTGGGTGGTCAATTGTCTATATGAAACCTATTTCAATTAATCAAGTCTTAACAAGTTTGATTGCTTAACATGTTGGAAACACTTAATCATGTAAATAACAATTTCATTTAATATATATATAAACATGGAAAAGTTCGGGTCACTACAGTACCTACCCGTTAAATAAATTTCGTCCCGAAATTTTAAGCAGTTGGAGGTGTTGACGTATCTTCTGAAAATAAATGCGGGTATTTCTTCTTCATCTAATCTTCACGCTCCCAGGTGAACTCGGGTCCTCTACGAGCATTCCATCGAACCTTAACAATCGGTATCTGTAATGACCCGGACTTTTTCGATCAATTTATACTTATAAGATTAATATTTACATAAATTAAACCTTACCAACATGATAAGAAATCCAAATTGTTGAGACTTATGTTTTTGAAAAGAGTTTTACACAACGTTTGACCGTCTAGTTGGCCGATGATATCACGAACTATATAACATATGATAATTATACGTTTGTGTATATATATGTATATATACATATTTAACATGATCTAAGAATGTTGTAATACCTCATTTTGTATTAATAACAATAAGTTATAAGTATATTTTGAAACTACTAATTTAAGTTTTCAAAACAATAACCATACGTAACGTTATTTGACTTAAATACTTATGACCTATAATGTTTATACATATATCGTATATGTAACGTATTTAATCACTTTTTAAGGACTTAAATACATAAAACAATATAAGTGTATTCACAAAAGATAGCTATATTTGAATCTTCGTTCCGTTTTCACAAGATTTCTATACGTATATCTAGAGTATATGTACTTGTATCCTACCTAACCTCTATACGTATTTACTATTGGTATATACACATCAAATCACCACCAACCAGCCCTTGTTCATGCCTTATGTATAAGGTAATTACTTTTGTATGATTGTATGACTAATTAACAAGATTACAAGCTTGAAACTTGTCTTTGTCTCCCCCCCCCCCCCATTCACGTTTTTAATGGGCTAGGAGTACTCCATTCTTGATACATTTTTACTTCAATTTTCTAGCCAAAACACACACATACTTAGAAGCCTTAAACCCCTTAACCATCTCAGCTCACAACCATGAAGATCTAGTTTCAAAAATATCACTTAATCATCATAAGAAAACCCTTACAAAAACACTTCAAGAATCCTTCCAAGAACACAAGTTTACTTCCAATCTTTAATCCAACTCCACCACTCTTTTGGTTCTAGGTTTTTACTCCTCTTTTACAGCAATCTTGTCCAAGTAACTTGAGGTAGTAACTTTGTTCATAACCTTATTCGATTCATATATATATAGCTATCTTATTTTATGGTATACAATTTTAACAACAAGAACATAGTTTGAATGATTTCAAACTTGTTTGCAAACTAAATAGATCCTTCTAACTTAACTTTTAAAATACTTCAATACCTGTAATATATCATAAATATATGCTAATTTAACAAGGTATAACTTGGTTTTTCAAAGAACACCTTAAAAACTGAATTTACGACGTCGGAGTGCAACCGGGGGCTGTTTTGGGTTGGATAATTAAAAACCATCTTGAACTTTGAATTGGAGTTTTATATTCTGGAAAAATGATATTTCTTATTAATATGTTAACACATAAAAATTTCATGATTTAACTCAAAGTATAAGTATTTTTAGAAAAATAATCATTTAATGTTGTTTACATAAGGGAAATGATTAACTTCATAAGTTTCACCAAAATTTGACCTATGACCTATGATTTCGAATACAAACTAAGGTATTTACAGTTCATATTCTTAAAGAAGGACTCGATCCAAGGAAGTGGCAAGTTGAATCAACGAAAACGGAGTTGTAACGAAGAAACTATGACTAAAACAAGATCGGATATCCAAAACTAGTTTAGCCACGAAAATAATTGGAGAAAAATTAAATAAATCACATCTTTCTAAAATAACATGATATTTTATATACTCATAATTTAATTTTATATATTTCAGGATCACCCGTAAACAACACGAGAAGATTAATCATAAGACCTCATGTACGTACGCAACACGTCATTTGACAACACCGGTACTTTATGTACGCAACACGTCATTTGACAACACGGTACCGTGGGTCAAGATTAATCCCGACCAATACGAATACGATGGGGGTTTTATGGAGGTTTTATTTATTTATTAAACACCTAAATATGAACCATTAAAATTGAATTGCTAACTACGGACTAAGAAGACATTAAAAGTATTATAAGTATATATATGTGACGATTGTTTAAAATGAAAATATATTGATATATTATATATGGATAGGTTCGTGATATCAACCGGAGACCAAGTCAAAATATATATATATCTTCAAGGCAAAGTGAGTATATAGTCCCACTTTTAAACTCTAAGTATTTCGGGATGAGAATACATGTATTTTATGTTTTACGTTATGGACACAAGTAACTGAAAAATATATTCTACGTTGAGTTGTACCACTGGCATACTTCCCTGTAGCTTGGTAACTACTATTTACAACGGTATTGTAAACGCGAATCCTGTTGATAGATCTATTGGGCTTGACAACCCCAACCGGACTGGACGACCAGTATTCAACGGTTGCACAGTACTTCGTTTCGTGACTACACTTGGTACAGTGTAGTAAGATTTCATAATAAAGGGAATATGCGACATGATTAAATGTTAAGTATGGTTACCAAGTGCTCAACCACTTAGAATATTTTTATTAAAATGTTTACATATGAAATCTTGTGGTCTATATTTATATCGCTGCCGGCATTAAACCTATATCTCACCAACTTTATGTTGACGTTTTAAACATGTCTATTCTCAGGTGATAACTAAAAGCTTCCGCTGCAACATGTTGAATTTAAGCAAGATCTTGTGTATGCATATTTGTGTCAAAAACAAAACTGCATATCCGAGGAGTTGTAATGTAAAATATGCTAGAAATCGTATTGTTATCATCACATGTAAAGTTTGTAAGTCTAAGATTATCGCTAAACGATAATCATCTTTATATTGTCTAAAGCTTGTATTATCATAAGAGTTATGGTTTGTAATGTAAAATAAATGCAGTTGTTCTTTTAAAAATGTCGCATATAGAGGTCAATACCTCGCAATAAAATCATACGTTATCTAACTTGTTCTTATGGTTAAGGACGGGTTATGACATGTGGTATCAGAGCGGTGGTCTTAGCGAACCAGGTTTGCATTAGTGTGTCTAACTGATAAGTCGTTAGGATACATTAGTAAGTCTGGACTTTGACCGGGTCTGATTTAAAAACCATTGCTTATCATTGTTGGTTAAAATTTATATGTAAATATTATGTAGTACTAATGGGTTAGTTGTTGTGTGATAGATGTCGGGCTCAAAACTTATTATCACATTCAGCGACTCCGAACCAGAATCTTCAGATGGTGTTCCAGTCATTAACCTATCTGATGACGAAAATAATATCTTTGGGGAAGACTCACAAATTCCGGATGAACCAACTATAGAGAACCCGAAAAGTGAACCCGAGGAGGAAAGTGAACCCGAGGAGGAAAGTGAACCCGAGGAGGAAGATATACAGGAAATTACGGAAGACAAGTTTGAACGAGGAAAGAAACGAAAGGCTAATGAATTAGAAAATCCAAATCCCGAATTTAGTGAGGATGATGTAGCACCAACTCCACTAGACACTACCACCCCTATTCCCGCTATCCCTATTCGTTCTATCCCGGCATCTAGTTCTTCGGCCCCTCAGCCAAAATATAGGGAGACACCGCCAAAATAAAGGCAGACAGCCAGGATAAGCGTTAAGCGATTCTTTGAACCTAAACGTCCTAGAAAATAGACCAAACGATGCGCTGCCGTATTAAACCATGGGATCATATAATGTTTTGTATAATATTATTAGTGTGGTTTGCTTAATGTTCGATGTAAGATAAGCATATGTAAAATAGTGAAGTATGAAATGCAATAATTTTCCATGGTTAAGTATTATTTAGATGGTAGTAATTGGTTCTGTACTAAGCTATTAAGTATGGACATTAACGGGTAGGTACTACCCTAGATATAATTATAAAACGCTAATAAGAAGAAAAGGCTTTTATAATAATACCCGGTTCATATTATTAATAAGCTATAATGTACTGTAAATATACACTACATCTATAATATTCCATGTGAATAATTATTTTCTTTTCATTCTTATAGAAGAATATGGCACGATTGAATCGAATGACGGAACAAGAAGTTGAGGAATTCATCAACCAGCGAGTGAACGACAGAATGTTATGGGTCGAGGCTGCAAGAGCTGCTGCAGTTAACCCAAATCCTCGTGTAGGATGCACCTACAAAACTTTTCAAGCTTGCAAGCCCTCATCATTCAGTGGAACAGAAGGACCGATCGGTTTAACCCGGTGGATAGAAAAGATGGAGACTGTGTTTAAAATCAGTGGTTGTGTTGAAAAGGACATGACCAAGTATGCATCGTGCACTTTACAAGATAGTGCACTCACGTGGTGGAAAAATTATGTGAAGGCTGTAGGAGGAGATGTAGCTTATGATACTCCATGGGAAGAATTCAAAATAATGTTAATCAACGAGTATTGTCCAAGGAACGAGGTTAGGAAGCTGGAAGATGAATTACGAAGCCTGAAGGTTGTTGGTACTGAAATCACCAACTACAATCAGCGATTCATGGAATTAGTTTTGCTATGTCCTGAATTGGTTCCAACCGAAGAACGGAAGATTGAAATGTACAAAGATGGTTTGCCCAAAAAGGTCAAGGCAAATGTTACAGCATCGAAACCTAAGACAATTCATGAAGCTGTAACCATGGCAAACTAGCTAATGGATCAGGTCATCATGGATAAGAAAGTATCCAATACTGATGTGAAGGTATCAGGTAACAAAAGAAAGTGGAATGGAAATTATGATCGAGGTAACCAACAACAATCTTTTAAGAAACAAGAAATCACGCAAGGTGCGGGTAGTGGTTTAAGCTTTAGTTACAAAGGACAAAATCCTTTATGTAACCGATGCCACAAACATCACTCTGGCTACTGTAATATGGTATGCAACAAATGTAATCGAAAGGGTCATCTTGCTGAAGATTGTAGGGCTCTCGTTACAAATACAAATGGTACCAAGACTCCTGCCACCAATGCAAATAGAACTGCTTTGGCTACCATTACTTGTTATGGGTGTGGAAAACAAGGTCACTATAAGAGCCAGTGCCCAAATCCAGAGAAGAATATCGGACCTGCACGTGGGAGAGCATTTATTATTAATGCTAGAGAGGCATGTGAAGACCCGGAGCTTGTTACGGGTACGTTTACCATTAATAACTTATCAGCATCTATTATATTTGATACTGGTGCCGATAGAAGTTACGTGTGTAGAAATTTGTACACTAAATTGAATTGTTCATCATTACCTCTAGATGCTAAGTACATGATTGAGTTAGCTAATGGTAAACTAATTAAAGCCGATAAAATTTGTCGTGATTGTAAAATAAATTTATCCGGTGAAACGTTTAAAATTGACTTGATACCCGTAGAATTAGGAAGTTTTGATGTAATAGTCGGCATGGACTGGATGTCCAAAGTAGGAGCTGAAGTTGTGTGTGCCAAGAAGGCAATTCGCATTCCTTGTAAGGATAAAATGCCGGTGATGATTTATGGAGAGAAGGGTAACTCAAAGCTAAAACTCATTAGCTGTTTGAAAGCCAAGAAGTGTTTAGAAAAGGGATGTTATGCTATTCTAGCACATGTTAATAAAGTCGAAAAGAAAGAAAAAGAGAAGTGCATCAACGACGTGCCTGTGGCAAGAGATTTTCCTGAAGTTTTTCCGGAAGAGTTGCCTGGATTACCTCCATTTAGATCTGTAGAATTTCAAATAGATTTAGTACCAGGAGCTGCACCAGTTGCCCGTGCTCCATATAGACTTGCACCGTCCGAGTTAAAAGAACTTCAGAGTCAGTTAAAAGAATTACTGGATCGTGGATTCATATGACCAAGTACTTCACCGTGGGGAGCTCTGATTCTATTTGTTAAAAAGAAAGATGGATCTTTTAGGATGTGTATAGATTATCGTGAATTAAATAAGTTAACTATCAAGAATCGGTATCCACTACCGAGAATTGACGACTTATTTGATCAACTGCAAGGATCATGTGTGTACTCGAAAATTGACCTAAGGTCGGGCTATCATCAATTACGTGTGAAAGAAGAGGACATTCCGAAAACTGCTTTTCGGACACGTTATGGTCATTACGAATTTTTGGTCATGCCGTTTGGGTTGACAAATGCGCCAGCTGTATTCATGGACCTCATGAATCGAGTTTGTAGTCCGTATTTAGATAAGTTTGTTATCGTTTTCATTGATGATATTCTTATCTATTCCAAGAGTGAGCAAGAGCATGAGCAGCATTTAAGGTTGATATTAGAGTTGTTGAGAAAAGAACAGCTATATGCTAAATTTTCTAAATGTGCTTTCTGGTTGAAAGAAGTGCAATTTCTTGGCCACGTTGTTAGTAGCAAAGGAATTCAGGTTGATCCAGCAAAAATTGAAGCCATTGAAAAATGGGAGACTCCTAAGACACCAATGCAGATACGCCAATTTTTGGGTTTAGCGGGTTATTATAGAAGGTTTATTCAAGATTTTTCCCGAATAGCTAAGCCGTTGACAGCGTTAACGCAAAAAGGGAAGAAATATGAATGGACCTCTGAGCAGGAGAGTGCATTTCAATTACTGAAAAAGAAGTTGACTACGGCGCCTATTTTATCGTTACGAGAAGGGAACGATGATTTTGAAATATATTGTGACGCTTCGCGACAAGGTTTTGGTTGTGTTCTTATGCAACGGAAGAAAGTTATTGCATACGCATCCCGACAATTGAAGATTCACGAGCGGAATTATACGACGCATGATCTAGAACTGGGAGCAGTCGTGTTTGCATTAAAGATATGAAGACACTACTTGTATGGAGTTAAATGCACTGTGTTTACTGATCATAAAAGCCTTCAACATATTTTTGATCAGAAACAGCTGAACATGAGGCAACGTAGGTGGGTCGAGTTAATAAACGACTATGATTGTGAAATTCGTTATCATCCCGGGAAAGCGAATGTGGTGGCTGACGCACTAAGCAGAAAGGAACGAGAACCAATTCGAGTACGAGCGATGAACATAAAAATTCGCATGAATCTCAACTCACAAATCAAAGAGGCTCAACGAGAAGCACTTACTAAAGAAAATATAGGAAATGAAATAATGAAGAAGTATGAGAAGCAACTCGTTATACGGGAAGATGGAACTCGATATTTTGCAAATCGTATTTGGGTACCGAAGTTGGGTGGATTAAGGAAGTTGATATTGAACGAGGCACATAAGACAAGATACTCGATACATCCTGGAGTTGGAAAGATGTACCAAGATCTTAAGACACATTATTGGTGGCCTAATTTAAAGACAGACGTTGCAACATATGTTGGGGAGTGTTTAACTTGTTCCAAAGTCAAAGCAGAACACCAAAAGCCGTCAGGGTTACTTCAACAACCAGAAATCCCAGAATGGAAATGGGACGGTATTACCATGGATTTCATCACGAAGTTACCAAAGACTGCCTGGGGATACGACACCATTTGGGTAATTGTTGATCGTCTTACCAAATCTGCACATTTCTTGCCTATAAAGGAAACGGATAGAATGGAGAAACTATTACGATTGTATATAAAGGAAATTGTTTCAAGGCATGGAATACCTATTTCCATTATATCCGATCGTGATAGTAGATTTACCTCAAAGTTCTGGCAATCACTACAGGAGGCACTAGGAACTCGTTTGGATATGAGTACCGCATATCATCCGCAAACTGACGGGCAGAGTGAAAGAACAATTCAGACTCTTGAAGACATGCTCAGGGCATGTGTAATCGATTTTGGAAACGGATGGGATAAATATCTACCATTAGCAGAATTCTCGTATAATAATAGTTATCATGCGAGCATTAAAGCTGCGCCATTCGAAGCATTGTACGGAAGGAAGTGTAGATCTCCTATTTGTTGGAATGAAGTAGGAGATCGACAATTAACTGGTCCCGAGATCATACACGAAACGACTGAGAAGATAGTACAAATCAAGGAGAGATTGAAAACAGCCCGTAGTCGCCAAAAGAGCTACGCCGATGTCCGAAGGAAACCATTAGAGTTTCAGATCGGGGACATGGTTATGTTAAAGGTGTCACCGTGGAAAGGTGTAATACGCTTCGGAAAAAGGGGTAAACTGAACCAAAGATATGTAGGCCCGTTCAAGATCATCGAACGCATTGGACCGGTAGCTTATCGACTCGAGTTACCGCAACAACTCGCCGGATTACATAATACATTTCACGTCTCGAACCTTAGAAAGTGTCTAGCAAAGGAAGACCTCACCATTCCTCTTGAAGAAATTCAAGTTGACGAGAAACTACAATTCATAGAAGAACCAGTCGAGATCATGGACCGTGAAGTTAAACGGCTCAAGCAGAGCAACATACCGATCGTTAAAGTTCGTTGGAATGCACGAAGAGGTCCTGAGTTTACTTGGGAATGAGAGGATCAGATGAAACAAAAGTATCCACACTTGTTTCCCGATGACGCAAAATAGGTACAATTTTAAAATTTCGGGACGAAATTTATTTAACGGGTAGGTACTGTAATGACCCGGACTTTTTCGATCAATTTATACTTATAAGATTAATATTTACATAAATTAAACCTTACCAACATGATAAGCAATCCAAATTGTTGAGACTTATGTTTTTGAAAAGAGTTTTACACAACGTTTGACCGTCTAGTTGACCGATGATATCACGAACTATATAACATATGATAATTATACGTTTGTGTATATATATGTATATATACATATTTAACATGATCTAAGAATGTTGTAATACCTCATTTTGTATTAATAACAATAAGTTATAAGTATATTTTGAAACTACTAATTTAAGTTTTCAAAACAATAACCATACGTAACGTTATTTGACATAAATACTTATGACCTATAATGTTTATACATATATCATATATGTAACGTATTTAATCACTTTTTAAGGACTTAAATACATAAAACAATATAAGTGTATTCACAAAAGATAGCTATATTTGAATCTTCGTTCCGTTTTCACAAGATTTCTATACGTATATCTAGAGTATATGTACTCGTATCATACCTAACCTCTATACGTATTTACTATTAGTATATACACATCAAATCACCACCAACCAGCCCTTGTTCATGCCTTATGTATAAGGTAATTACTTTTGTATGATTGTATGACTAATTAACAAGATTACAAGCTTGAAACTTGTCTTTGTCTCCCCCCCCCCATTCACGTTTTTAATGGGCTAGGAGTACTCCATTATTGATTCATTTTTACTTCAATTTTCTAGCCAAAACACACACATACTTAGAAGCCTTAAACCCCTTAACCATCTCAGCTCACAACTATGAAGATCTAGTTTCAAAAATATCACTTAATCATCATAAGAAAACCCTTACAAAAACACTTCAAGAATCCTTCCAAGAACACAAGTTTACTTCCAATCTTTAATCCAACTCCACCACTCTTTTGGTTCTAGGTTTTTACTCCTCTTTTACAGCAATCTTGTCCAAGTAACTTGAGGTAGTAACTTTGTTCATAACCTTATTCGATTCATATATATATAGCTATCTTATTTTATGGTATACAATTTTAACAACAAGAACATAGTTTGAATGATTTCAAACTTGTTTGCAAACTAAATAGATCCTTCTAAATTAACTTTTAAAATCCTTCAAGACCTGTAATATATCATAAAAATATGCTAATTTAACAAGGTATAACTTGGTTTTTCAAAGAACACCTTAAAAACTGAATTTACGACGTCGGAGTGCAACCGGGGACTGTTTTGGGTTGGATAATTAAAAACCATCTTGAACTTTGAATTGGAGGTTTATATTCTGGAAAAATGATATTTCTTATGAATATGTTAACACATAAAAATTTCATGATTTAACTCAAAGTATAAGTATTTTTAGAAAAATAATCATTTAATGTTGTTTACATAAGGGAAATGATTAACTTCATAAGTTTCACCAAAATTTGACCTATGACCTGTGATTTTGAATACAAACTAAGGTATTTACAGTGCATATTATTAAATAAGGACTCGATCCAAGGAAGTGGCAAGTTGAATCAACGAAAACGGAGTTGTAACGAAGAAACTATGACTAAAACAAGATCGGATATCCAAAACTAGTTTAGCCACGAAAATAATTGGAGAAAAATTAAATAAATCACATCTTTCTAAAATAACATGATATTTTATATACTCATAATTTAATTTTATATATTTCAGGATCACCCGTAAACAACACGAGAAGATTAATCATAACACCTCATGTACGTACGCAACACGTCATTTGACAACACCGGTACTTTATGTACGCAACACGTCATTTGACAACACGGTACGGTGGGTCAAGATTAATCCCGACCAATACGAATATGATGGGGGTTTTATGGGGGTTTTATTTATTTATTAAACACCTAAATATGAACCATTAAAATTGAATTGCTAACTACGGACTAAGAAGACATTAAAAGTATTATAAGTATATATATGTGACGATTGTTTAAAATGAAAATATATTGATATATTATATATGGATAGGTTCGTGATATCAACCGGAGACCAAGTCAAAATATATATATATCTTCAAGGCAAAGTGAGTATATAGTCCCACTTTTAAACTCTAAGTATTTCGGGATGAGAATACATGTATTTTATGTTTTACGTTATGGACACAAGTAACTGAAAAATATATTCTACGTTGAGTTGTACCACTGGCATACTTCCCTGTAGCTTGGTAACTAGTATTTACAGCGGTATTGTAAACGCGAATCCTGTTGATAGATCTATTGGGCTTGACAACCCCAACCGGACTGGACGACCAGTATTCAACGGTTGCACAGTACTTCGTTTCGTGACTACACTTGGTACAGTGTAGTAAGATTTCATAATAAAGGGAATATGCGACGTGATTAAATGTTAAGTATGGTTACCAAGTGCTCAACCACTTAGAATATTTTTATTAAAATGTTTACATATGAAATCTTGTGGTCTATATTTATATCGCTGCCGGCATTAAACCTATATCTCACCAACTTTATGTTGACGTTTTAAACATGTCTATTCTCAGGTGATAACTAAAAGCTTCCGCTGCAACATGTTGAATTTAAGCAAGATCTTGTGTATGCATATTTGTGTCAAAAACAAAACTGCATATCCGAGGAGTTGTAATGTAAAATATGCTAGAAATCGTATTGTTATCATCACATGTAAAGTTTGTAAGTCTAAGATTATCGCTAAACGATAATCATCTTTATATTGTCTAAAGCTTGTATTATCATAAGAGTTATGGTTTGTAATGTAAAATAAATGCAGTTGTTCTTTTAAAAATGTCGCATATAGAGGTCAATACCTCGCAATGAAATCATACGTTATCTAACTTGTTCTTATGGTTAAGGACGGGTTATGATAGTATCTTATTTTGTTTAAGTCTCTTAACCTCACGATCCATTATTTCGACGGGTTCTTCAATGAATTAAAGTTTTTCATTGATTTGGATTTCGTTCAACGGAATAGTGAGATCTTCTTTAGCAAAACATTTCTTCAAATTTGAGACGTGGAAAGTGTTATGTACAGCCGCGAGTTGTTGAGGTAGCTCCAGTTGGTAAGCTACTGGTCCGACACGATCTATAATCTTGAATGGTCCAATGTACCTTGGATTTAGTTTCCCCCGTTTACCAAATCTAACAACGCCTTTCCAAGGTGAAACCTTAAGCATGACCATTTCTCTAATTTAAAACTCTATATCTTTTCTTTTACTGTCCGCGTAGCTCTTTTGTCGACTCTGGTGGTTTTCAATCTTTGTTGAATTTGGATGATTTTCTCGGTAGTTTCTTGTATTATCTCCGGACCCGTAATCTGTCTATCCCCCACTTCACTCCAACAAATCGGAGACCTGCACTTTCTACCATAAAGTGCTTCAAACGGCGCCATCTCAATGCTTGAATGGTAGCTGTTGTTGTAGGAAAATTCTGCTAACGGTAGATGTCGATCCCAACTGTTTCCGAAATCAATAACACATGCTCGTAGCATGTCTTCAAGCATTTGTATCGTCCTTTCGCTCTGTCCATCAGTTTATGGATGATAGGCAGTACTCATGTCTAGACGAGTTCCTAATGCTTGCTGTAATGTCTGCCAGAATCTTGAAATAAATCTGCCATCCCTATCAGAGATAATAGAGATTGGTATTCCATGTCTGGAGACGACTTCCTTCAAATACAGTCGTGCTAACTTCTCCATCTTGTCATCTTCTCTTATTGGCAGGAAGTGTGCTGATTTGGTGAGACGATCAACTATTACCCAAATAGTATCAAAACCACTTGCAGTCCTTGGCAATTTAGTGATGAAATCCATGGTAATATTTTCCCATTTCTATTCCGGGATTTCGGGTTGTTGAAGTAGACCTGATGGTTTCTGATGCTCAGCTTTGATCTTAGAACACGTCAAACATTCTCCTACATATTTAGCAACATCGGCTTTCATACCCGGCCACCAAAAATGTTTCTTGAGATACTTGTACATCTTCCCCGTTCCAGGATGTATTGAGTATCTGGTTTTATGAGCTTCTCTAAGTACCATTTCTCTCATATCTCCAAATTTTGGTACCCAAATCCTTTCAGCCCTATACCGGGTTCTGTCTTCTCGAATATTAAGATGCTTCTCCGATCCTTTGGGTATTTCATCCTTTAAATTTCCCTCTTTTAAAACTCCTTGTTGCGCCTCCTTTATTTGAGTAGTAAGGTTAGTGTGAATCATTATATTCATAGATTTTACTCGAATGGGTTCTCTGTCCTTTCTGCTCAAGGCATCGGCTACCACATTTGCCTTCCCCAGGTGGTAACGAATCTCAAAGTCGTAATCATTCAATAATTCAATCCACCTACGCTGCCTCATATTCAGTTGTTTCTGATTAAATATGTGTTGAAGACTTTTGTGGTCGGTATATATAATACTTTTGACCCCATATAAGTAGTGCCTCCAAGTCTTTAATGCAAAAACAACCACGCCTAATTCCAAATCATGCGTTGTATAATTTTGTTCGCGAATCTTCAATTGTCTAGACGCATAAGCAATCACCTTCGTTCGTTGCATTAATACACAACCGAGACCTTGCTTTGATGCGTCACAATAAATCACAAAATCATCATTCCCTTCAGGCAATGAAAATATAGGTGCCGTAGTTAGCTTTTTCTTCAATAACGAACTTCTTCCAACCAAAATGCACACTTTGAAAACTTAGCGTACAATTCTTCCTTCCTCAATACTTCTAACACCTTTCTCAAATGTTCACCGTGTTCTTGGTCATTCTTTGAGTAAATAAGTATGTCATCAATGAAAACAATGACAAACTTGTCAAGGTATGGTCCACACACTCGGTTCATAAGGTCCATGAACACAGCTGGTGCATTAGTTAAACCAAACGGCATGACCATAAACTCGTAATGACCGTAACGTGTTCTGAAAGCAGTCTTTGGAATATCATCTTCTTTCACCCGCATTTGATGATACCCGGAACGTAAGTCAATCTTTGAATAAACAGACGATCCTTGTAGTTGATCAAATAAGTCGTCGATTCTCGGTAGTGGGTAGCGGTTCTTGATGGTAAGTTTGTTCAACTCTCGGTAGTCGATACACAACCTGAATGTACCATCTTTCTTCTTGACAAACAAAACAGGAGCTCCCCACGGTGATGTGCTTGGTCGAATGAAACCATGCTCTAAAAGTTCTTGTAATTGGCTTTGCAGTTCTTTCATCTCGCTGGGTACGAGTCTGTAAGGAGCACGAGCTATTGGTGCAGCTCCTGGTACAAGATCTATTTGAAATTCAACGGATCGATGTGGGGGTAATCCCGGTAATTCTTTCGGAAATACATCGGGAAATTCTTTTGCAATGGGAACATCATTGATGCTCTTTTCTTCAGTTTGTACTTTCTTGATGTGTGCTAGAACAGCATAGCAACCTTTTCTTATTAGTTTTTGTGCCTTCAAATTACTAATAAGATGTAGCTTCGTGTTGCCCTTTTCTCCGTACACCATTAAGGGTTCTCTTTCTTCTCGTACAATGCGAATTGCATTTTTATAACATACGATCTCTGCTTTCACCTTCTTCAGCCAGTCCATGCCAACTATTACATCAAAACTCCCTAACTCTACTGGTATCAAATCAATCTTAAATTTTCGCTACCCAGTTTAATTTCTCGATTCCGGCATATATTATCTGCTGAAATTAATTTACCGTTTGCTAATTCTAGTAAAAATTTACTATCCAACGGCGTCAATGGACAACTTAATTTAGCACAAAAATCTCTACTCATATAGCTTCTATCCACACCCGAATCAAATAAAACGTAAGCAGATTTATTGTCAATAAGAAACGTACCCGTAACAAGCTCCGGGTCTTCCTGTGCCTTTGCCGCATTAATATTGAAAACTCTTCCGCGGCCTTGTCCATTCGTGTTCTCCTGGTTCGGGCAATTTCTAATAATGTGGCCCGGTTTTCCACATTTATAACAAACTACATTGGCATAACTTGCTCCGACACTACTTGCTCCGCCATTACTCGTTCCGACACCATTTGTTCCTTTCGTTCTATTAACCCTGGTCCGTAGACCTCACACTTCGCTGCGCTATGACCATTTCTTTTACACTTGTTGCAAAATTTGGTGCAGAACCCCGAGTGATAGTTTTCACACCTTTGGCATAGCTGCTTCTGATTGTTGTTGTTGTTGCGATTATTATTGTTGTTGGGATGATTGTTGTAGTTGCTGTTGTTGTTGTTGTTGTTGGGTCGTTTGTTGTAGTTGCGATTGATGTTGCGATTGTTGGGATAATTATTGCGATTATTGTTGTAATTGCTGTTGTTGTTGTATTGGTGATTCTTATCACCGTTTTCCTCCCACTTTCTTTTGACTTGCTTCACATTGGCCTCTTCAGTAGTTTGTTCTTTAATTCTTTCTTCAATCTGGTTCACTAGTTTGTGAACCATTCTACATGCCTGTTGTATGCAGGCGGGCTCGTATGAACTTATATCTTCTTGGATTCTTTCCGGTAATCCTTTCACAAACGCGTCGATCTTCTCTTCCTCATCTTCGAATGCTCCCGGACACAATAGGCACAATTCTGTGAATCGTCTTTCGTACGTGGTAATATCAAATCCTTGGGTTCGTAACCCTCTAAGTTCTGTCTTGAGCTTATTGACCTCGGTTCTGGGACGGTACTTCTCGTTTATCAAGTGCTTGAATGCTGACCACGGTAGTGCGTACGCATCATCTTATCCCACTTGCTCTAGATAGGTATTCCACCATGTTAACGCAGAACCTGTGAAGGTATGTGTAGCGTACTTCACTTTGTCCTCTTCAGTACACTTACTTATGGCAAACACCAATTCGACCTTCTCGGTCCACCGTTTCAATCCGATCGGTCCTTCGGTTCCATCAAATTCCAAAGGTTTGCAGGTAGTGAATTCTTTGTAGGTGCATCCTACAAGATTTCCTGTACTGCTAGATCCAAGGTTATTGTTGGTATGTAGCGCAGCCTGTACTGCGGCTATGTTTGAAGCTAGAAAAGTACGGAATTCCTCTTCATTCATATTCACGGTGTGTCGAGTAGTCGGTGCCATTTCCTTCAAAATAGTCAAATGGAACAAGTTAATCATACAGAATATTAAGAGTAGTTAATAGTATTTCGTAGCATAATATGAACTCATTTATAAAAGCTTTTTCTTCATATTAGCGTTTTATAAGTTTAAATTCGGGTAGTACCTACCCGTTAAGTTCATACTTAGTAGCTAATATACAATTCAACTACTACAATTCTATATGAAAAACTGATTATAATAATATTTCGCGTTCAAACTTTTATACAATATTTTACAAACTTACAATACCGCTTATTTTACATAAAGCATGAAATATAGCACACAATAACTTTGATACAAGATAGTTGTGAAGATAATTCTAGCTAGTACACAAGTCGTTCAGCAAAGGCAATAAAGACACATAATTCATACGTCCAGAAACAAGTCATGCATTCTGGTTTTACTAGGACTACTTCCCATCCTTGGTCTTATGGAACATAACTGTTATGGCCGTTGATAAGACAGCGTGTTGTAACGTCGTCAAAGGGACGAGGATTACGTAATGTCCAACAGTCCCGTAACAATCTAAAAACCTCATTTCTTACCCCAATTACCGACTCCGTCACTTGTGGGAACGTTTTGTTTAATAGTTGTAGCCCGATGTTCTTGTTCTCACTTTGGTGAGAAGCAAACATTACTAATCCGTAAGCATAACATGCTTCTTTATGTTGCGTGTTAGCCACTTTTTCTAAATCACGAAGTCCAATATTCGGATATATTGAGTCAAAATAATTTCTTAACCCATTGCGTAAAATAGCATTTGGGTTCCCCGCAATATATGCGTCAAAGTAAACACATCGTAACTTATGGATTTCCCAATGTGATATCCCCCATCTTTCGAACGAAAGCCTTTTATAAACCAAGGCATTCTTGGAACGTTCTTTGAATGTCTTACAAACTGATCTCGCCTTAAATAGTTGTGCCGAAGAATTCTGACCGACTCTAGACAAGATTTCATCAATCATGTCTCCGGGTAGGTCTCTTAAAATATTAGGTTGTCTATCCATTTTGTGTTTTTATACTGTAAAATAGACAAGAGTTAGATTCATAAAAAAAATACTTATTAATACAAGCAATTTTTACATATATCATAAAGCATAAGCACACTATATTACATATATTAAACCACACGAATACAACTATCTTATTCCGACTCGCTTGTTTCTTCTTCTTCGATTTTGGTTCGTTTTGCCAAGTTTCTAGGGATATATGATGTTCCCCTAATACGATCCGTTGTTTTCCACATTGGTTTAGAAAACCTGGTGGTTTAGAGGTTCCCGGGTCATTGTTACAACTTAAGGACTTCGGGGGTTGACGATACATATAAAGTTCATCGGGGTTGGAATTAGATTTCTCTATTTTTATGCCCTTTCCCTTATTATTTTCTTTTGCCTTTTTAAATTCAGTTGGGGTAATTTCTATAACATCATCGGAATTCTCGTCGGAATCCGATTCATCGGAGAATTGGTAATCCTCCCAATATTTTGCTTCCTTGGCGGAAACACCATTGACCATAATTAACCTTGGTCGGTTGGTTGAGGATTTTCTTTTACTTAACCGTTTTATTATTTCCCCCACCGGTTCTATTTCTTCATTAGGTTCCGATTCTTCTTCCGGTTCCGATTCTTCTTCCGGTTCCGACTCTTCTTCCGGTTCCTCTTCGGGAACTTGTGAATCAGTCCACGAATCATTCCAATTTACATTTGACTCTTCATTATTATTAGGTGAGTCAATGGGACTTGTTCTAGAGGTAGACATCTATCACATAATATCAAACGCGTTAAGAGATTAATATATCACATAATATTAACATGTTAAAAATATATAGTTTCCAACAAAATTTGTTAAGCAATCATTTTTCAAGTAAACACGGTCGAAGTCCAGACTTACTAATGCATCCTAACAAACTCGATAAGACACACTAATGCAAAATTCTGGTTCTCTAAGACCAACGCTCTGATACCAACTGAAATGTCCCGTTCTTATTGATTAAAAACGTTCCATATTAATTGATTTCGTTGCGAGGTTTTGACCTCTATATGAGACGTTTTTCAAAGACAGCATTCATTTTAAAACAAACCATAACCTTTATTTCATCAATAAAGGTTTAAAAAACTTTACGTAGATTATCAAATAATGATAATCTAAAATATCCTGTTTACACACGACCATTACATAATGGTTTACAATACAAATATGTTACAACAAAATAAGTTTCTTGAATGCAGTTTTTACACAATATCATACAAGCATGGACGCCAAATCTCGTCCTTATTTAAGTATGCGACAGCGAAAGCTCTTAATAATCACCTGAGAATAAACATGCTTAAAACGTCAACAAAAATGTTGGTGAGTTATAGGTTTAACCTATATATATCAAATCATAATAATAGACCACAAGATTTCATATTTCAATACACATCCCATACATAGAGATAAAAATCATTCATATGGTGAACACCTGGTAACCGACATTAACAAGATGCATATATAAGAATATCCCCATCATTCCGGGACACCCTTCAGATATGATATAAATTTCGAAGTACTAAAGCATCCGGTACTTTAGATGGGGTTTGTTAGGCCCAATAGATCTATCTTTAGGATTCGCGTCAATTAGGGTGTCTGTTCCCTAATTCTTAGATTACCAGACTTAATAAAAAGGGGCATATTCAATTTCGATAATTCAACCATAGAATGTAGTTTCACGTACTTGTGTCTATTTTGTAAATCATTTATAAAACCTGCATGTATTCTCATCCCAAAAATATTAGATTTTAAAAGTGGGACTATAACTCACTTTCACAGATTTTTACTTCGTCGGGAAGTAAGACTTGGTCACTGGTTGATTCACGAACCTATAACAATATATACATATATATCAAAGTATGTTTAAAATATATTTACAACACTTTTAATATATTTTGATGTTTTAAGTTTATTAAGTCAGCTGTCCTCGTTAGTAACCTACAACTAGTTGTCCACGGTTAGATGTACAGAAATAAATCGATAAATATTATCTTGAATCAATCCACGACCCAGTGTATACGTATCTCAGTATTGATCACAACTCAAACTATATATATTTTGGAATCAACCTCAACCCTGTATAGCTAACTCCAACATTCACATATAGAGTGTCTATGGTTGTTCCGAAATATATATAGATGTGTCGACATGATAGGTCAAAACATTGTATACGTGTCTATGGTATCTCAAGATTACATAATATACAATACAAGTTGATTAAGTTATAGTTGGAATAGATTTGTTACCAATTTTCACGTAGCTAAAATGAGAAAAATTATCCAATCTTGATTTACCCATAACTTCTTCATTTTAAATCTGTTTTGAGTGAATCAAATTGCTATGGTTTCATATTGAACTTTATTTTATGAATCTAAATAGAAAAAGTATAGGTTTATAGTCGGAAAAATAAGTTACAAGTCGTTTTTGTAAAGGTAGTCATTTCAGTCGAAAGAACGACGTCTAGATGACCATTTTAGAAAACATACTTCCACTTTGAGTTTAACCATAATTTTTGGATATAGTTTCATGTTCATAATAAAAATAATTTTCCCAAAATAACAACTTTTAAATCAAAGTTTATCATAGTTTTTAATTAACTAACCCAAAACAGCCCGCGGTGTTACTACGACGGCGTAAATCCGGTTTTACGATGTTTTTCGTGTTTCTGGGTTTTAAATCATTAAGTTAGCATATCATATAGATGTAGAACATGTGTTTAGTTGATTTTAAAAGTCAATTTAGAAGGATTAACTTTTATTTGCGAACAAGTTTAGAATTAACTAAACTATGTTCTAGTGATTACAAGTTTAAACCTTCGAATAAGATAGCTTTATATGTATGAATCGAATGATGTTATGAACATCATTACTACCTCAAGTTCCTTGGATAAACCTACTGGAAATGAGAAAAATAGATCTAGCTTCAAAGGATCCTTGGATGGCTTGAAAGTTCTTGAAGCAGAATCATGACACGAAAACAATTTCAAGTAAGATTTCCACTCGAAATAAGATTGTTATAGTTATAGAAATTGAATTAAAGTTTGAATATGATTATTACCTTGTATTAGAAAGATAACCTACTGTAAGTAACAAAGGTTTCTTGATCTTGGATGATTACTTGGAATGGATTTAGAAAACTTGGAAGTAAACTTGCAATCTTGGAAGTATTCTTGATTTTATGAAACTAGAACTTTTGGAATTTATGAAGAACACTTAGAACTTGAAGATAGAACTTGAGAGAGATCAATTAGATGAAGAAAATTGAAGAATGAAAGTATTTGTAGGTGTTTTTGGTCGTTGGTGTATGGATTAGATATAAAGGATATGTAATTTTGTTTTCATGTAAATAAGTCATGAATGATTACTCATATTTTTGTAATTTTATGAGATATTTCATGCTAGTTGCCAAATGATGGTTCCCACATGTGTTAGGTGACTCACATGGGCTGCTAAGAGCTGATCATTAGAGTGTATATACCAATAGTACATACATCTAAAAGCTGTGTATTGTACGAGTACGAATACGGGTGCATACGAGTAGAATTGTTGATGAAACTGAACGAGGATGTAATTGTAAGCATTTTTGTTAAGTAGAAGTATTTTGATAAGTGTCTTGAAGTCTTTCAAAAGTGTATGAATACATATTAAAACACTACATGTATATACATTTTAACTGAGTCGTTAAGTCATCGTTAGTCGTTACATGTAAATGTTGTTTTGAAACCTTTAGGTTAACGATCTTGTTGAATGTTGTTAACCCATTGTTTATTATAATAAATGAGATGTTAAATTGTTATATTATCATGATATTATGATATATAATATATCTTAGTATGATATATATACAGTTAAATGCCGTTACAACGATAATCGTTACATATATGTCTCGTTTCGAAATCATTAAGTTAGTAGTCTTATTTTTACATATGTATTTCATTGTTAATACACTTAATAATATATTTACTTATCATTTAACATAATTAACCAAGTGTATCAATATCTTAATATGATTCATATGTACCTAGTAAGACGTTGTTATAACGATAATCGTTATATATATAATTTTCGAGTTTCTTAAATTAATAGTCTCATTTTTATGTATATAACTCATTGTTAAAATACCTAATGAGATACATACTTATAATAAAATCATGTTAACTATATATATAACCATATATATGTCATCGTATAGTTTTTACAAGTTTTAACGTTCGTGAATCACCGGTCAACTTGGGTGGTCAATTGTCTATATGAAACCTATTTCAATTAATCAAGTCTTAACAAGTTTGATTGCTTAAGATGTTGGAAACACTTAATTATGTAAATAACAATTTCATTTAATATATATATAAACATGGAAAAGTTCGGGTCACTACACGTGAATCGCCGGTCAACTCGGTTGGTCAATTGTCTACATGAAACTCATTTAAAATAATCAAGTCTTAACAAGTTTGATTGCTTAACATGTTGAAAACATTTAATCATGCAAATATAATTTTCATTTAATATATATAATCATGGAAAAGTTCGGGTCACTACAAAAAGTGTTAGACAAAGTCCATTGGGATAGATATGATAAGATATGATTTGTGTATATTCCATTTATGCAATAATTGCAGTATGACGTGTCGAGATAAGAATTGATAAGTATGTAATCAGATAAACTTTTGATTAAAGACTTTCAATTCGTAATGCCATATTCAGGTCTAGGGGCTTGAGCTATAGGATCCTTTAAATCGGTAATCCAAACCCTTCCATTCTAGAGTTTCGTAGACGCCACTCGTCAAGAAAATTCAATGATCAAAATAACGAGAAAGCAAAGATTTTGAAAGTAATGAATATGAATAGTATAGATTTCAAAAATCATGGATAACATTTCATGTAATACATATGTAATACATAAAACCATGATAGATGACATGGGAATGTCAAGAATTTCAATAATCATGAGTGATAGCCCTCGGTGTCTGTAATGATGATAAGGTTCATGCTAGTCATCCTAAAAGAATGAGAGAACGACGGTTACAAGCGTTCTAAGGAAGACGTAAGGCAAGAGGTAAAAGTATGGATAACAGATAGCAAGATAATAAGAGATAGGCAATTAAAACTAAGGCAGGAAAGGCTATAGTCCTAAAGATTGCTAAGGCACCCTAGCTAACACATAAGGCACACATAAAATGCAATCATGATTCTCTATAACAGCCCTGCTCTGATACCAAACTGTCACACCCCCAAATAGGGCATGGGGTATTTGTGACTAATTATATCAAATCACAGTTGTATAAACAAGAACGACTCTATATGAGACGTTTTATTGAGTTTTGCAGCGGAAGATAAATAGATTACATTGTATTTAGAGCATTAAATTTTTTTAAATGAATTGGTAAGTAATGCATGAAGACTCTAAGCATGGCAAGAAATCGTCATCAAAGCAGCGGATATACAGCGGAAGCACTATTTAAGTACCTGAGAATAAACATGCTTAAAAAGTCAACACGAGATTGAGTGAGTTCATAGGTTTGTCATAAATAATGATTTCAATAATAGATCACAAGATTTAATAAAAGACGATATATCATGTATATCAAAAGTATGCCATGAGCGTATAATATCAAAACTAAATGATTATACCCCGTAACAATACATATGTAATTGTTGAGATCATTATTATACCACCAATTGACCTGAGGTCAACAGTGCATGACGTTACTCCCAATAGTGGTATCTATAATAATTCCGTTTGCCACTTTAGTTCATCTAGCAATTAATGATATTACAAAGCAGGAATTTGCATGTTTCAAATGAACACAATAAAAATACTCATGTTGGTTGCATAATAGTTTGTACTTGTGTCTATTAATTATAAAAATAGTACATGTATTCTCAGCCCAAAAATATAGATAAAAAGGGAGCAAATGAAACTCACGATACGATACGATAGTTTGTAGTAAATATGTGTATGATGGCACTGAACAAGTGTAGAGTTGCCTACGAAATCACCAACCTATATCAAGTATATATATTAACATATATACTTGTAATCGAATAAGTTTATATATATTATTTCATTTGTTATATATTTATATAAATATATATATATATATATTTATTCTATGTATAAGTATTTGTTTGATAAAATGATTTTAATAATGATAATGAATAAAGAGTTGCATTATTTTGTAATAATAATAATATTAATATTCATAATGACAATGGTAATATTCATAGTGATACTAGTTATAATAATAATAATAATAATAATATAGTGTTAATGATAGCAAAAATTATAATTTTTGTAAAAATGATAATAATGATATACTTTTTAATAATAATAATACTACTAATAAAAATAATCATATTAGTAATAATAATAATGATGACATTAATAAGAATACTTTTAAAATGATACTAGTAATAATAATGATAATAATAATAATTTGTATTGTTTTCAAAATAATAATAATAATAATAATAATAATAATAATAATAATAATAATAATAATAATAATAATAATAATAATAATAAGAATAATAATAATAATAATAATAATAATAATAATAATAATAATAATAATAATTCTAATCAAAATAATGATAATAATATTTAAAATGATAATAATAATGATAATAATTTTAATCATAATGATAATAATAATACTTAAAATGGTAAAATTAGTAATACTTTTAATAATGCTAATGATAATATTAATAATAATACTTACTAATAATACTAGTAATTATAATTTTAGTAGTAATAATAATAGTAATTATAATTTTAATTTTAATTATGTTAATAATACTTGGTAACTTATATTAGTAATAATAATAGTTAAAATAATAATAATAATAATAATAATAATAATAATAATAATAATAATAATAATAACAATAATAATTAAAATAAAAACTTTGATAAAGGAAACTACCTTGAAAAGCTTTTCTAAAAAAAAATGCCCAAGACGAGGCTCGAACCCGCGACTTCTCGCTCACCCGTCACATACCCAAACCACAGCTCTACTGTCTATTTTTTTGATTAAACTCTCAACCTAAATTTATTTATTCGATATATCTATCTGTTTCTCATCTTCTTCCTCAGACTTAAATCGACAGAAACCAAAAAGCTTATCAACCCAGTTTGGTTTTAATACATTTATACGAAATATATTCACCCAATTCCAGATCATGAATTAATTTAAAATGAAAAAAAAAATTAAAACAATACTTGCTGCTGCTGCCGCTGTTCTAAAAAAAATTAATTTTTGAAATTCAAAACGTTTTACAAAATTGTTACAAGATAAAATAAGTTTCAAATGATCCATAAAAACTTTCTCAATTATTAATTTCAACAGAAACGATCTATAAAACTTCAATTTGATTGATGAACACAAGTTTGACTTTTTGAAATTTAACTTTGACTCTTAAATTTGAATTCGTTTTAAGGAATTGAGAGATGGGATTTTGCAGATAGTTTGTCTAGAGGTTTCCTAATAACTCTACATTTAAGGATTTTGAAAAATAATACGAAATCGAGATTTTTGAATAATGGAACAAGAACAAAGTCGTATGAGTTTTTTTTTTCTGTTTTAATTCAATAATACAGTAATTTATAATTGATATTTGGCAATGGGGAATGATTCGATTAACACTTTAATTGATTAAACAATAAACGTGGGTGTTGATCGAGCAGGTAATCAAATAAAAAAATTAAAGCTGCACGATGAAAAATAATAATATATAAAACAGATACCTAATTTGTTTTCTGTTAAATATATAAAGTAATAGCAGATCACAATTATTAAAAATATAAAACAGATATATACCTAATTTCTTTTTAAAAAAATAATGGAACCAGATATCTCAAATTAGGTACATGTCGATCCCCTTTTATTTATTTATTTATTTAGTATTAAGTATTTTAATAATAATACTAATAATAATTATATAAATAATAATACTGATAATAGTATTTATAATAATAAAGATAATATACTAAATATGAAGATAATAATCAAAATAATAAAATGATCACAATAATAATAATTTTTGATAATAATAACTAACAATGTTAATACCAATATTATTATTAATAATAATAAATTGTATAATGATACTTATAATAATTTTAATAATTTTATTAGTAGTGATGATACTAATAACTTTAATGATAATACTAACAATATTATTAGTAATAATGATAGTAATAATAATGGTAATGATAATAACAATCATATTAATGATAATGATAATTATAATATTAAGTTTAGTATTAGCATAATAATAATAATAATAATAATAATAATAATAATAATAATAATAATAATAATAATAATAATAATAATAATAATAATAATAATAATAATAATAATAATAATAATAATAATAATAATAATAATAATACTTGTAAATGATAATGATTAATGATATATTATTAGAAATGATATTAATAATAATATTAATATAACGAATAATTACTAATGCATAATTATTTACGAATAATTGTTCGTGAATCGTCAGAATTAGTTCGAAGTTAAATGAGATTGTGTTTAAATTTTGTCGGAAATTTTCGGGTTGTTATATCTGAAGCTTATTAGTTTATTTAAACCTATAAATCACTCAACATTTTTATTGACAGTTTACTCGCATATTTTCACAGGTACTTGAGTTTGTTTGGTGCTTCCGCTGTGTTAGAAGTGTCTGCATGCATTGGGCCTATTTTGTTAAACAATTATGAAACATTAACCTTGCATTCTCTTTTGAATTATTAAACTTGTGGGTGTTTTGTTGACAATGTTTTATGTCAACTTTAGATATTTAATATGTTGGGTTTGTTAAACTACATATTTTGTTAAATTTCCTTTTTGGGAAACTTTTAAATAAAAGAATGCAACGTTGTTTATTAAATTCATTTAAGTTCGATCAAGCTGTGGGATCAAGTGACGGAGCCGTTAAGTGTATTGACGGGGCCATCACAAAATGAAACTGATGCAGTTTCCTAAATCACCATTTAAAATCGCGATTTAGTTTTATTTGATTTCAAAATTGATTGATTTTTGAATTCAAATTGTGGTCTAGCCATACAACAAAGTAACTGACCAATGAAAATATGACACACTAGCCTTTAAGAGCCCGTGCGTTGCACGACGGGCCTTAATAAGACTACGTATAAAATGTTAACAAACTTATTAAAAATTAACGAAACAACATCAATACAAAACATCACACTTCATATGAAAATAAACAATGTTTTTAATTCAACCATTGCATTCAAGTTCTTAAAAGGGTTGTTGTAAAGATTAATAAAGATAGAAAGCACGTTGCTTATAGTCGTAGGTGAATAACCAAGCACTCAACCATACGTTTGAGGTTAATACAATCTAAATTATATAGTATGAGTCATAAAAATATGGTGATATTTCAGTCTCTGATTGTTATGTACAAAGTAATAAGTTGGTTATTAATATGAATTTTGACTCGAGTTTACTTTTAGTCAATCGTGAAAATTTTGATACTATGGATGTTAAGCAGAAATGAAAACAATTTAATTTTTAGAGTATGTGTGATCATAATATAGAAACTATTTATGATCATAATAAGGTGAAAATTATTGGAATTCCGATGGACTTTAATGGGTCAAAGTAACAGGTTAATTTATTTTTAAAGCAAGTGAAAGTTTTAAAGTAGATATTACTGTGAAGTTTGATTGAAAGAGATAAATAGCATACTACTTAAGGACACAAGTAATGTTACATTAGAAATTGGTTACCAAATTGTCAACATTTCTTGGTTTTGGAACTTTGGTTTGTTTTGTGTGATATTATGACAAACAAATTGGTTGAATAAAAAAAGGTTATGTATGTCAATCTTGACTGGAGTTGACTTTTAGTCAATGATGAAACTTTACAGACTATGATTTTTGAATGACAATGTAATACATTTTTATTTATTTTTTTATTTTTTTATAGGCAAGCCCCCAAGCACCCAACCACTCAACCCGTAGTAGTGTTTAATAACCAATTAGTATCTGACATATTTACAAACATAATTCAAATCAATCACATAAGGAAAACACTTGACTCGCTACAGGAAAAAAGGATAACAAAAACCTGGTTCCATAGGATAACAGGCAACTCATCAGTTGTTAAAATTTTTAGGCATGCAAATGCTTTGTAGATCAATCTTTAAATAAAAAAGCATGAACCATTGACATTTCCATCTAGTACTCATAATTCTTATTATGGTGAAATACAAAGTATATAGTGTAGGTGTAGTAAATAAAATCAAACATCATTGAATTTTGACCCACGAAATTACAACTTTTATTACACTAAAACAATTATATCAGATTCAATTATCCCCTTTAATACCCGTATATTAGTCACATAAATTATTGTTTAAATATACTACAAACAACATGAAAGTAACTCAAGGGTTCAAACTGTTACAAAATGGTATCCATTTTAATTTGTCATTGTAACAATGAAAATGGTTCGACACCTTAGTCTGACCCGTCAAACATACAATGCAACTCTACAACAACAAAATTACATGTTACTAACCTCTGTTTGATAGGCACAAAAACCCAATTTTAGCTTCATAGGACTCGTGTCATTATTAACTGACACCTGCATGTGCTAAAACAATAAGAAAGATCAAGTTTTATCTATAAATCAACATTTATTCAAGTGTGTATATAACGTAAGTTGTGTAGAGTCGATATGTTTAGTGTACATATTAATTTGGAATGTAAATGACTTAGTTAACATGTAACTAAATATAGAAGTACCTTCAGATCTTAACAGTTGAAGCGCCAAGTGACCATTTTTTCAGAACATCCAGTATTTTCAAAAACATGAGATATCACAAAGGATGAAGTATGGGTAACTACAAATACATATGCAGATACAAATACAAAAACAAAGGTATTTGTATTAGATAAGATTGCCAAAAATCACTATGATAACAGTCTATATTTACTACAAATTATAGTACTTGATTGAACTTCTTACCGTTCAAAAGGTTTTTGGCCATTAAACTTATTTAAACCCATGCAACACAGGAGGTCGATTTCTATTTGCGATACATTATTGGATGTGAGTATGTGACACATTTCACCGCTTGATACAAATGATTATCCTAATGAACAATAACACACAAACGGGTCAGAATAACATCCTATGTAAAACATAAGGCTACTATGAGGCAAGGTACTTGCAACTTGGAGTGGTGAGCTTTATGGTCCTGAAACGGATGTCATAAAGAGCCTCGTTGTCAAGGACCATACATTCGTTAGCGTATTCAACCAGCTGGTGGACCGAAAGTGTGGTGTTATAAGGCTCAACAATCGTATCAGATACTTTTGGTGAAGGGGAAATAGAAATTGTAAGCATCATTCTATCTGGGTAATCCTTTCTTATCTTGTATACAATTTATTTAAAGTATATTTCCAAAAAATCAAATATGCAAACTTATGATCATTGCCACAATTAACAGTCACTCCTAAGTAAGATCATAAATTACATTGCCACAATTGCAAATAATACACTAAGTCACTAACATTACTAAACTGCAATCATACTAACAAAAAACCTAAACCATAAACATTCATTCATAGTAATTAGAAATATCGAATAAAAACTAATTATAAACAATAATAATACTTTGTACAAAATTTTGTATTACCTTGTAACAGATCACGATTGTCAGCCTCTTTAAGAACAATGTCAAGAGCAGAATCAATCAACTCCATCCCTTCAATATAATTCCCTTTCGCCCAATTATTCCCTGCACCATATTGACCAAATACAAACTTATCCGGACTGAAACTTTGACCATCAACACGAAACCAAATACAATATAGTAATCAAAAAACCTGCAAAAAGCATAAGAACCAACAAAATGAAGACCATCTTTAAGCATGAAATATAGTATACCAAGTCAACAAAGAAACACAAATTAATTGAAAGATCGAGTAAAATAATTTGATTTTTTTATAAGAGAAAGAAGGAAAAACCAAACAAATAAAAAAAATAAGACAGAAAGTAGACATTTTTATCGTGAACGGTCGATTATATCTGAAACCCTCGAGACTTCGATAGCAGATCAGGAACTGTGAAATCGAGATGATCCGCGAAGAATGTTCAATAAATCTGCACATTCAACACGAAACCATCGATGAGTTACTCTACTCCAATCGTCGATTAAATATCTTAGGTGCTTCACGAAACTTGATTGTAAAATAAGGGTTTGTAGATTGACTGTATTAGGGTATTTGATTATCTTCGTCTTCCTCAATCTGGCTTAAGCACCGGACAACGATGAGGGTTTTCATTTAATCGACAATTATACAAACCCTAATTTTGTGAAGCAGGTCGGCGATTCGAAATCGGAGATAATTCACAAAATTGATACCTTAATGTTTGAAAAAATGTAAAGGGTTGAATGGTGTGTGCAGCGAGATGATTTGTAGCAGTCGGAGTGAATAATCGCCGATGTAGAAGGATTGGGTGTGGTTCTTGAAGGAAGGTTATGAAGTATACGGTTGGTTTTTAGGTGTGCTGTAGCGAATAGAAAATTGACACTTGTAATATTCTTGTATTTTAGCCACAGATTAATTAGCCTATGAAATAATTACACATGGATATATAGATGTGGGGTAGCTATCAGAGTGCCACGTGGCAGTAACCCACACGGTTTGTAAGGGGTAGAGATAGGATGATACGTGGACACGAAGAATGAAGCGACCCGTCCTAATCCATCTGGACGAATACATCACATTTGGTTACATCGTGAGGTATTTGACCTCTATATGATACATTTTACAAACATTGCATTAAAGACAAACTTTCATTACATCGAAAGTTGACGACATGCATACCATTTCATAATATATCCAACTATAATTGACTTAATAATAGTCTTGATGAACTCAACGACTCGAATGCAACGTCTTTTGAAATATGCCATGAATGACTCTAAGTAATATCTCTAAAATGAGCAAATGCACAGTGGAAGATTTCTTTCATACCTGAGAATAAACATGCTTAAAAGTGTCAACCAAAAGGTTGGTGAGTTCATTAGTTTATCATCAATATTCATTTCCATCATTTTTATAGACCACGAGATTTAATTTTCATAGTTAACTGCAGGAACACTCATCTGCAAAAAATATAATACAGGAACACTCATCTGTATAAAAATCATTCATATGGTGAACACCTGGTAACCGACATTAACAAATGCATATAGAATATCCCCACATATACATGTACACTCATCTGTATATAAAAATTGAAGTACTAAAGCATCCATAACCTGTATGGGGTTTGTTAGGCCCATAGATCTATCTTCAGGATTCGCGTCAATTAGGGGGTCTGTTCCCTAATTCTTAGGCTACCAAGCTAAAAGGGTAATATTTAATTTCGATAATCCAACCATAGAATGTAGTTTCGATTACTTGTGTCTATTTCTTAAAACATTTATAAAATCAGCGCATGTATTCTCAGTCCCAAAAATATATATTACAAAAGCATTTAAAAAGGGAGCAAATGAAACTCACGATACGATATTTTGTAGTAAAAATATGCATATGACGGAACTGAACAATGCAAGGTTGACCTCGGATTCACGAACCTATATCATTTATATATATATATATACATATATATATATATATATATATATATATATATATATATATATATATATATATATATATATATATATATATATATATATATATATATATATATATATATATATATATATATATTAACACATATAATGGTAATCGAACAAATTTATATATATATATAAATTTATTAGTAATATCATTTTTATATTAATAACTTATATGTTTTATATATTCATTTAATATATAACTTTTTATAAATAAAAATATTAATTTTTTTTTTGCTATGTTATATGTATTAAAAATAATATTAGTAATGATAAAAAAATTAATAATAATAATAATGATAATAATATTAATGATCCTATTAACTATAATAAAAATGATAGTTTTAATAATAAAGGTAATCTTATTAAAAATGTTAATTTTAATACTAATAATAAGAATGATGATAATAATAATAATAATAATAAAAATAATAATAATAATAATAATAATAATAATAATAATAATAATAAAAATTAATTTTTTTAATAAAAATGATACTAATAATAATAATAGTAGTTTTTAATAAAAATGATAAGTTTAATAATAAGGATAATGAAAATAATAGTTTTGATAATAATACTTAATACCTAACAATAATAATAACAATAATAATAATAAGACTACCTTTCAAAATAAGCTTTTAAAAAGAATTGCTAGAGCCCGAGCTCGAACCCGCGACCTCTCATTCAAGACCAACACTACTAAACCATTGAACCATTCATACTTCTTGTCTCTATTCGTCTGTTTAAATTTTAATATGTACGAATCTATATCATTAATTCATCACCTTCGTGTACGTATTTCATGTATCATTTATATTCCCATCGACATCATATCATTCAGCCCAACCAAAATGATATCAGTGATCTCGGCCCAACAATTATAAATTCTTCGGCCCTTTTAGAAAAAGAAACATGGTCCGATTGAAATTGAGTTTGTGATATAATTCGGGAGTTTAAAAAAAATATAAAACAAACAGCTGGAAGTGGTTTTGTGTAATTCAACTGTAACGCATTATCATCATTAAAATATTGCCATTTTATCAAGTGTGATCCTCCAATCTTGCCCATTATCATAACCACATCATCGTTATTATTTAAAAGGAATAGGGAATACAATTCGAGTAACAACAGGAGTGGGTTCACGTTAGTTATAATAGTGTTAATATTAAAGTAGGTTTGAGTGATAGGTTTGATGCTCGACAAAACAAGAAGAAAAAGGTGATGGCGGCGGGTGTTTAGGGCTTGAACAGACACCAGATAGCAGTAGCACTGTAGCAACAGAAATAAGATTATTGCAGGTCTGATAAACTTAACTGTAGTGTAACCAAGTTGTAGGAGATAGCGGCGGTGGACGGGGTGTGTACAGCAGCATAATAGACTGCAACAAACAGAAAAAATAATAATAAAAATGGGTTTTCAAAAGGTGTCGATGTTGATGTCTTTGAGGTTGGTTATGGTGGCCAGTCTTCATGGTGGTGATATGGGGGTTGTTGGGTTTCAAATAGCAGCGATAAACAGATTATGATGGTGGTTTGTGGTGCTTGATGATGATGATTTATGGCTGTAAAAATAGCAGTAATACACACGTAATTTTCGATGGTGGTTTAATGGTTTGCAAGGTGGTGGCCAGAGTAGTCGAACAAGAAGGTGATAGTGATGGAGGATGGTGGCGGTTGAGAGGTGGTCGGTGGTTTAGGTTGATGGTAGTGACGTTGGTCGATCACAATAGAAAAACGAAAGTACCAGTTTGCAAGTTTATATAATAACTGATGATTGAAGATAAATAGAAGTAGAAACAAAAGAGGTGGTTGAATGGGTTTTTGATGGTGGTCGATTAGAAACAGCAAAAATAGAAATGGAGAGTGGGTTTGTGGTGATAACTCGATGGTTGGTTGAACAAAAACAGAAAAAATAGTATAGCAGTAGTATTAACCCGAAGGTGTTCTATTGGTAATTGATTGATGGTGGGTTGTGTGGATCGTAATACAATGAATGTTGAAAGTTGATTAGAGACAAATGGATGGAGTGATAGATATATAATCGTACATTTCAGTGGAGTGGAGACAAGTTGATGGAATGATAGATACATATAACCATACATTAATATAATTATAATGCTAGTAGTATAATAATAACAATAAAGAAAAACGTGTGAATTCAAAACCAATAGTTAAGCCGTCGTCAATTATTGTTTAGATTTTCTTTCTCGAACTTGATTTCGTGCTCATTTACTAAACAGTTTTCAAATAAAAATCTTCCTAAAAATCCCAAATTTTTAAATTGGATTCATTTAATTATTTTGGTCATTATGGTATAAAATTCAATCATTAATTTATTAAATAAATATTACATCAACTGTCCCTCTCGATTCTGGGTAAAATATGAAAAGTGTTAAAATTTAATAACTAGATCCTAAATACATTTTTAGTAAGACAAAAATTTATAGAACTCATTTTTGGATCACCGTTTATTTTAAAATTATATATGTTTGAATTTAACTTACTTAATATCAATCGGAACATCAACGAATATTACAATCGTTTAATATTTTTTTTAATATACTTTATTTATATAAATAAATATATTTTAAATAATAATTATTATAATATCCTATTTTTATTTTATTAATTTTAATAACAACATCATATAATACTTCAAGTTATATTTCAAATTATTATTTACATATATACACACATGTCTTATTTACAATTAATTGTTCGTGAATCGTCGAAAATGGTCGAAGGTCAAATGAATGCAAGAAAACAGTTCGAAAAAATTTTGAGACTCAACCTAACAGAGTTTGCTTATTGTGTCGAATTTATATAAAGATCAAGTTTAAATTTGGTCGGATATTTCCGGGTCGTCACAAAGAAGGTGGGGCCGACACATAGGACCCACTCCCTTGATATATATATATATATATATATATATATATAGTGGTAGGATCAAGGGGGAAGTAACCAATCGGGGGGGGAAGCGGGGGAAGCAATTTTTTTTTTTTTTGAAAAAACTTTGTTCACGAACATTTAATAAAGACACTTTGTGATAACTCTAGATCCTAAATCTAAACCCTAAACCCTAAATTTCTAAACCCTAATATCTAAACCCTATAAACCCTAATATCTAAACCATAATATCTAAAATCTCAACATACGCTCTAAAAACACGATAATTGTTATATATTAATTGTTCGAGCATTTTCCTGGCAAAATAAAAACATTTATCACAAAGTGTCTTTATTAAATGTTCATATTTTCATCTAATCTATAATGTTCGTGAACAAAGTTTTTTCAAAAAAACCAAAAAAAACAAATTTGCTTCCCCCCGATTGGTTACTTCCCCCTTGATCCTACCACTATATATATATATATATATATATATATATATATATATATATATATATATATATATACAAGAGGGAAGTAACCAATCGGGGGGAAGCAAAATTTTTTTTCTTCGTTTTTTGAAAAAACTTTGTTCACGAACATTATAGATTGGATGAAAATAAGAACATTTAGAAAAGACACTTCGTGATGAATGTTATTATTTTGGCGGAAAAACGCTCGAAGAAGTAATATATAACAATTGTCGTGTTTTTCGAGCGTATGTTGAGGGACATTAGGGTTTAGATATTATGGTTTATATATTAGGGTTTATAGGGTTTAGATATTAGGGATTAGAAATTTAGGGTTTAGGGTTTAGATTTAGGGTTTAGATTTAGGATTTAGATTGAGTTTTTAACACGAACGGTTTAGAGTTTAGGGTTTAGGGTTTAGGGTTTGGTGTTTTGGGTTTATTGAATAAACCCAAAACACCAAACCCTAAACCCTAAACCCTAAACTCTAAATCGGGCTAAATTTTACTTCACAAAACATGAAAAAAAAACGTTAACATTTTTCACGAACAATATTATCTTGAATGTTATTTTTGTCGATCGTTTTCCCGCCAAAATAATAGCATTCATCACGAAGTATCTTTTCTAAATGTTCTTATTTTCATCCAATCTATAATGTTCGTGAACAAAGTTTTTTCAAAAAATGATTTTTTTGTTTCCCACCGCTTCCCCCGATTGGTTACTTCCCCATTGATCCTGCCTATATATATATATATATATATATATATATATATATATATATATATATATATATATATTGTCTGCGATTAAAACTGTTTTTAATTTAATTTTAAATAAGCCGTGTATAGGAAAAATGTTATCTTAGTTTTTGACCCATTTAAACCCATTTAATTTTAATTACTTTCTTATAAACCACTTTTGATTTTATTACTTAAGAATATATTTAATTTATATATATATATATATATATATATATATATATATATATATATATATATATATATATATATATATATATATATATATATATATATATATATACATATATATATATATATATATATATATATATATACATATATATATATATATATATATATATATAGGCAGGATCAATGGGGAAGTAACCAATCGGGGGGAAGCGGGGGTAAGCAAAAAATTTTTTTTCCGTTTTTTTTTTAAATTTTTTTCCGGCATCAAGATCACACGAAAATATGAACATTTAGAAGAGACACTTCGTGATGAATGTTATTATTTAAACGGAAAAACGATCGACAAAAATAATATTCAAGATAATATTGTTCGTGAAGAATATAAACGTTTTTTTTCTTCATGTTTTGTGAAGTAAAATTTAGCCCAATTTAGAGTTTAGAGTTTAGGGTTTAGGGTTTAGGATTTAGGGTTTAGTGTTTTGGGTTTATTCCATAAACCCAAAACACCAAACCCTAAACCCTAAACCCTAAACTCTAAACCGTTCGTGTTAAAAACTCAATCTAAATCTTAAATCTAAACCCTAAATCTAAATCCTTAACCCTAAATTTCTAAACCCTAATATCTAAACCCTATAAACCCTAATATCTAAACCCTAATATCTAAACCCCAATAGCTAAAACCTCAAAATACGCTCGAAAAACACGATAATTGTTATATATTACTTTTTCAAGCGTTTTCTCGCCAAAATAAAAACATTTATCACAAAGTGTCTTAACTAAATGTTCATATTTTCATCTCATCTATAATGTTCGTGAACAAAGTTTTTTCAAAAAATGAAAAAAAAAAATTTTGCTTCCCTCCGCTTCCCTCGAATGGTTACTTCCCTCTTGATCCTATATATATATATATATATATATATATATACATATATATATATATATATATATATATATATATATAGATATAGAGAGAGAGAGAGAGAATAGAACTTTACCGTTCACTCCAATTTTTTATTTCGAAGGGTATTTTCATCTTTAAGTTTCTTAGATATTTTAGTTTCCAGCTAACATTGTAACCCTAAACTGCTAACGAAAGTGAGTGCTTCAGAAGCTTCTGGCGATATTTACCACCACCATCGTCGCCACCACTGTTTCGATCACTATCACCACCATTAGTAGATTTACTCTTCAGGGAAATAGTTTGCGTGGAGACTATCAACGGCGTCGATCGTCGTTGTTACAACCACCACTACCGTCGCTTCTGCTCCTGCCTTCGATGGCGTTGCTACCATCTCCTCCCCCACCTTTACACCTAACTCTATTGATCGGGTCCTTTTTTCGTAGCATCGATAAAGTAAGATTTTTTGTTTCTTTTTCAATCAGGGATTTGTTGTTTTAAGGTTTTAATTTCGGAACCTAAATTGTATTTTTCTGCGGATTTTTCATTAAGTTTAAAAATTAAAAAATATACATGAATGATATTGGAGTATTTGTGTTCAAACATACTATTTACGGCAAATTTTTTGTTGTTGTTGTTGTTTGTTGATTTGGGAAGGAAACGACGTCAGTTACAGCCGCAACCGGCACCATTTTAGGACAAAAAAATGCAAGTATAAATGGAAGCTAGCAAAATTGATTCTAAGGTATTTGTCACATTAAATCGATTTGCTTTTTGTTATGTGTTTGACTTAATATATGAATAATTTATTTTTATTGTAATTATCCATTGGTTTGTTTTATTCTTATATCAATCAAATACCTTTTTTTTTTTTAGTTTTTGTAGGCAATGCCTTTGTAACCAACAATCAGATAGTGTTTCTTAAAACTTATTTGTTACACCATTAAGAATGTGAAATTTAGTCTAATATCTCCGACAACATACATAAATGGTCGAGATTATTGAGATGATACATTAAGTTGGTTTTTTTATTTGTTTTGTTAGTTTCAATAATTTCGGTTTGTAAATAGGTGAGTTGTGTTTTCACCATTTCCAAATGTTATATTGGAGGTTGAAGAAGTAGAGGGTGATTCAAAAGAACTTTTGGAGGTTGAACAAGTAGAGGGTGGTGGGTGGTGCCTTGCTGTTAGGTTTCTGGTTATGATGCTTGGCTCTGGGGCAGTGAAGTTCATTCTTTCAAAGAGGTACATATCTTAGTAGTGGAAATATGAGTGGGTCAGGCTGATTGGATAAATTTAAGATGAGTTTGGGTCAAGATGGGTAACTTTTACACCAGATCAACAGGTTGACTCATTGGCTATTCCTTTTGAACCATTTGATTTGTTAGTTAAAACATACAAGGTGGTCCATTTTATGAGTAAACAAGTAAAAGGTGACATCTTTGAGTTTGTTGTTTGTTGCCATATTTAAAATATATTAATGCTAATGAGACGGTTTATATGTAAATGCAGATTGCTGAAAGGATATGAGTAGAGGTCTGAATAAATTAAACCAAACCCCATTAATTTGATGACATAATACAGTGACTTATTTTTAAGTTCAAGGTTAACATTGCTACTTTTTGATGTTTAAAGTAACATATGTTTATTTTATTTTTCCATTGCCTTTTTTCTATTTATGTTAATCATGTATTGTTGATATTTGATTTGATGTTCATGTACCGTACCATCGTTGTTTACATTTTAGTCATATTTGATATTTATGCTACTGCTATTTGATATTTATGTTTATCATGTACTGCTACTGCTGTTATATGTTGTTTAACATGTTTATCATCTACTGTTGCTATTGTTGTTTAATAGTGATGTTTATATATTTTAGTCATTTTTAAAACTTTACTAATTCATTTTCCTCGGATAAAACAGAAGAGTAAAACCTTTGTGTAAGAGATCAAAACGGAAGCCATGGAAGTTGATCACTGGTAAGTTTTCTCTATATATAGATGTGATAATTTGAAGTCGCCTGAGTCGAATGACTTTATAACTAGACTTGCAATCAGTGTGGCTTTGTAATGAAATTATGATCTCTAGCAGGGATGAGCAAAAGTCCTAAAATCCCGAAATCGAATCGAATCGGTACCAGTATTGAAAGCCGTACTGAAAGGGATCCATGATATGCCGGAATCGGACGGTATATTTATGCGGTGTCGTTAGGTCCCAAAACGTCAATTCAGGATATCATTAGAAGAACTTGATTGTTTAATTTATATATGCTGGGCCTAAATCTATTATTCCTTCCTATGGGTTAGCAAGGGCAAATATGACATAGGGTCGTTCCTTGAGCGGTCGAATTTGAAACGGAGCTTATCTACATAATTTAGTTATTAAGATGGGTTTGTACACAATTCAGTATCCAAGACTAGTGGCCAGGTACACCTTGTGTGGAGAGGCAGGATCTTTTAGGTCCCAATAAATTGGCGACTGTTCGGAAAATCCAACAACCAAGTCTAACCGGTTTATTCTAGAAACCACTTTATCCGGAATATCAAATTGTGTAAAGGCAATAGTTGTGTTGAATAGTTTATATAATTGTAATTAAGATATTAAAGCAATATAATTAAAATAAGCTAGCTAGCATGCAACAACTAAGGACAGAGAAGACGTGGTTCACCATGATTTAAGATAACGTAGTGTTGGGATGATTGCGAGACGCTACTTGGATAGATATACCTTGGTGTGAACACTAGAATCCCTACTAATTGGTTTCTCGATTAGCATGTCACGAGGAACTAGGCTTTGAAGATTCTGATCGGATGGACTATGCTCGACTCCCGACACTTTATCTGGTTTAAGGATATAAGCGGCCCATCTTGGATGCAATGCATACCTTGGGCGCACGAATAAAGTAGCATAGCCTTATATAGATAATATCCAACCTTTCTTAACACCTTAGTGTATCACCCAAGTGAGTGGTTATGATTGTGTTTCGAATCCCTTTCTGTCAATGGTTTGGTAAAATATAAGGGTTTGTAGACAAATTAGAACCTCTGATAGTTCTCAGTCATCCTTAAAGATTTATAAGCTTAGTTTGTATTGTAATGCATTTAATTCTCATTTATGATTTAAACCAGCCTTTACTTAAATCTACTCAATAAATTCCTTAGTTATTCACCATGTACTAGACTTATAGTGGTTCCATAGCTTCTAACCTTGACCATGCTCAAGTGGTCCTATAGCTTCTAACCTTGA
The DNA here is from genome assembly GCF_046630445.1 of Rutidosis leptorrhynchoides. Classification (NCBI taxonomy): domain Eukaryota; kingdom Viridiplantae; phylum Streptophyta; class Magnoliopsida; order Asterales; family Asteraceae; genus Rutidosis; species Rutidosis leptorrhynchoides. Next base: position 342,021,096 of record NC_092336.1, read on the forward strand.
CATCAACACTGCATTCTACTATTGCAACAGTATTTCCTCGAGTCTTATACTCTTGATCAATGTCTTGATCTGGTCCTACAGTAATTCCCCATGTACTTTATAGTATTTTCAATGAGTTCATACCTTGACCAATGTAAAAACACAGATAATTAATTACCTTATAATTGTCGACTTTATAAAAGGTTTTAATCACGTTTATTGGTGGAAGGACGATAATAACGAGGTTTAATATCATAGACAGAAAGCGAGTACGAAACGATAATCATCCCTAACTAACATTATTAAATCATGACAAACAATCAAGCAATTACTCACACATCATGGCAGCAAGCATTTCTAATATTAATAGATCACAAACATCGGGTAAGAATATTATAATAAATTAATAAAAGAAAGGATAGATGTTATTGAATAATGTCGGCAGAATAACACTTGTATTTCTTCATAATATTCATAGTGTTACAATGCTTGATAGCTTCTACTACTAACTACATACTAATCTCCTATTGATCACTAGAGAACGACAATAGAGAGATAATTATTTTTCTAATCTCTGTACTTTTCTCTCTCTAGAATCTAGAGAGAGAAATTAGAGAGAGAACTAATCTTCTATAGATCACTAGAGAGCGACTACAGAGAGATATTTAGAGAGAGAAGTAAAAAATAGTGTGTGTTGAAATGATAAATAAAGCCCTCCTTTTATAAGCAAAGCTAATGGCAAAATTGTAATTAAATTGCTGAAAAACCCTTGGCAGGCCGTTTGGCAAGCCGTTTGCCAAGGCCGTTTTTGATGCCCGTTTGCCAAGGCAAGCCGTTTTTGGTGCTCGTTTACTGGCAGGCCGTTTTCCGTTATGGCAAGCCGTTTGGCAAGGGGTTTGTTGGATCGTATCTTGTCTTTCACCGTTTTCGCTCTAGAATCATCGTTTTAGCTCCGTTTTTGACGATTCTTTTGCCCACGCGTTCGTAATTGAATATCCTACAACGAAAAATTAAGTAAATAAACTTTTTCAAAAGTTATAAAATAAGTTATTTAAACGCGAGTTAATCGTCTTAGCCGGTTTTGCTCGTTTTTTCTCGTTTTTCATCCGTTTTTAGTGATTCTTGAAACATAGCCTTTGTAATGACTAAATCTGCCAAATTAACCAACAAAGTGATTATTTTGGCAATAAAGTTTGGAACTTTATGATTTTAGAGCTCAATATCGGGGGTAAAAACGTGATTTTTTGGCCGATATCAATCCAATTTCGGTATTTCGGTGCGAGGAAACCGGATTATGAGACCGAATATGAAATTGTTTAAAGAGAGACGTATATATGTAAATTTTATGGCTATAAAATTATAGGTAGTTAGTAGTTGTATGTATTTATCAATGTTAGTTGATAATTGTATTATTGACACAATAAGTTATAAAGATTAATATATCAGACGAGTTAATAGGCACAAAATAAACACGATATTCAATTTGAATGGAAAATAAAAAATCTTACAAGTTATTATATTGACTACTTATCGGTGAACATTATCCGAGTATGCAAATGTTAGTTTACATAGTCTATTACAAATGTTATTTTACAAATACTATTGTTCTGTTCAAAATCGTGATTTTCTGATATCTTTTGGAACTTGATGTCGATTACTTTATCTGATCAAAGGAATATCTCAATTTGCATTCATTGATCGACCCAGGAAATGTATATTGTACTTATTTTTCGGTACCATATAAACTGGTACCGACACCGGTATCATTTTTGTTAGTTCGGTCCTGTTTTCGGTTCTTAGTTTTGAGCAAATTCGGTTTCAATGGTTTTTGGTATCGGTACGTTTCGGTTCAATATTGAAACGACTCAAACCATTTAATTAAAAACCGGCCAAATTTTTTCATTTAAACAGTATAGGAGTGGCGCTGTTGAGGACCCAGAAGCGGCGCTCTTGTCTCCAGAAGCGGCGCTCCTGACGCCTGATGAAAAACTCCACCAAAGACTGACCAGGAGCGGCGCTTTTAGAACAAAAGTGGCGCACCTGTACTTGGGAAGGGCTGTTTCCATTTTTATTAAGTGTTGACCCGAACCACATACGCAACAACATGTGCTAAGGACCCCAAGTACATTCGATTCATAAAATAAAAGTGTTTATACAACAAAATGGGCACCACGACCCTTGGGACTCCAACGACCCGTTACATACACCAATGTAGCATTTTTGACCCAAATAGTTAATTTCCAAACATTTAACGAGCATGGTGTTTGGGACTAAACTACCCCGCACTTAGGTCAAAATCCAAAAGCGTCCACTATCATAACAAAAGTGAGAGATCTCTAATCCAATCGAATACCCTTGCCCTTGTCCACGCCGGAGCCTAAAAAGGTAAACAACGAGAGGGTAAGCAATGAAATGCCCCGTTCATATCGATTATAAACGTTTCATATTAATTGGTTTCATTACGTGGTTTTGACCTCTATATGAGACGTTTTTCAAAGACTGCATTCGATTTTAAAACAAACCATAACCTTTATTTTATCGACAAAGGTTTAAAAGGCATAACATAGATTATTAAGTATTGATAATCTAAAATATAACGTTTACACACGACCATTACATAATGGTTTACAATAATATTATACAACAATATAAGTTCCCGAATGCAGTTTTTAAACAATATCATACAACATGCTGACTCCAAATCTTGTCCTTAATTTAGCATGCAACAGCGGAAGCTTTTAATAATCACCTGAGAATAAACATGCTTAAAACGTCAACAAAAATTTTGGTGAGTTATAAGTTTAATCTATACCATAAATCATATTATTAATAGGCCATAAGATTTCTTTCATAAGCGAACAAGAATAACCATCTGTAAAAATCATTCATATGATAAGTTGCCTGGTAACCGACATTAACAAAAATGCATAAAGAATATCCCCAAACGTACATGAATAACCATCTGTATATACAAGTATCATCTGTATAATAGTCGAAGTACTAAAGCATTCCATTTTCCAGAATGGGGGCGTTGGTGCCCATAGATCTATCTTTAGGATTCGCGCTAATTTGTGCGTACACTAATTATTAAGTTACCAAGCAAAAACAGGGATATTCGGTATAACAAATTCATCATAGAATGTAGTTTCATTACTTGTGCCTATTTTGTAAAACATTTAAAAACTGCATGTATTCTCATCCCAAAAATATTAGATAGTAAAAATGGGACTATAACTCACTTTCACAGATTTTCAATTCGTTGAAAATCAGACTTGGCCACGGATTGATTCACGAACCTATAACAAATATATACATATATATCAAAGTATGATAGAAATATATTCACATCATATTTTTATTTACGTGTTGACGATTTAAGTTGTTAAGTTAGCAGTCCAACGTTAGTAGTCCACAACTAGTAGTCCATAATTAGTAGTCCACAATTAGTAGTCCACAATTAGTAGTACATAGTATACACGTGTTGTATAAGACTCAATCATGACCCACAATACCGCTATTATCTTTGAAGTTATCTCGACGTATTGTGCATGTGGTGTCTTTTGATTTATCCAACGTATTGTGTAACCATGACATGTTAGAATACATGTATAATACATGAAAAGTTAGCTAAGATATGGATAGTATAGATTTTATGAAACAAATCCCGTATTCATTTTAGTCATTTTTAACCAATATTGTTTTGCTCATAACTTCTTCATTATAAATCCGCTTTGAGTGAATCAAATTGCTATGGTTTCATAAGTAACTAAAATTTGTAAAATTAAACTGAAAAAGTGGTGGTTTATAGTCGGAGTTACAGGTTACGTGCCTATTTTTAAAGAGGTAGTCATTTCCGTCGCAAACACGACATCTTGATGACCATTTTGAAAAACATACTTCTACTTTGAGTTTAACCATGATTTTTAGATATAATTTCATGTTAATATGAAATATCATTTTCCCAGAAGAACAACTTTTAAATCAAAGATTATCATAGTGTTTAATTATCCAACCCAAAACAGCCCTCGGTTTTACTGCGACGGCGTATGTCCGGTTTTACGGTGTTTTTCGTGTTTCCAAGTTTTAAATCATTAAGTCAGCATATCATATAGATATAAAACATGTGTTTAGTTGTTTTTAAAAGTTAAGTTAGAAGGATTAATTTTGTTTGTGAACAAGTTTAGAATTAACTAAACTATGTTCTAGTGATTACGAGTTATTTTCATCGAATAAAATGGTTATATAAGTATGAATCGAACGATGTTATGAACATCATCACTACCTCAAATATAGTAGGTAAACCTACTGGAAATAACAAGAAATGATCTTGATATCGCATATTTAATACACATTTTCCTTAGCGATATCGATCACATTTTGGTCCTTTTGGATACGATTTGGTGTTATTTCGATAAGTGTTATGAAAGTTTGAGTTCTAAGACCAAGAAGATGAAATTTCAAGTTATTTGATGGTTTTAGTGATTTTCTATGGAAACGAGTGAAAGAGATTGGTTCGATTCGAGTTTGGATGAATTTATTGAGTTTTCAGTCCGGATTCAGCAAAAAGGGCCTGGAGCGCCACTCAGAAAGGTGGAGCGCCGCTCCAGTAGGCAGGAAAAACAGTTCAAGGGGTTTTGGAAGTTAACAGATTAGAGTTTTGCTATACTGAGCGCCGCTCCACATATGGAGCGCCGCTCCACTTCCTGTCGGCTTCAGAATTTTACTATTTAAAGCCCGAATTTTTACCCTAAATAATCATTCTTGCATCCAGACGAATTCCAGCAGCTTTTTGACGAAAAAGGGTGATTTTTGGAGAAACCCAAGATCATTCTAACACCTCAATCATTCTGGAAACGCGTCTCGATCCGTTTATCATTCAAGAACACAATTTTTATTAGGTTTAATTCTTATCATCATAATGAATACTCTTAATTGTTTATTTGTTATTTTGGTTTTAGCCATGGTTATTGGCTAAGTTCTTTAATATTTGTCTAGATTGAATATTCGTATGTGTTTGGATGATACTTTAACGTTTAATTTGATTAATGCATGATAATTATGAGTTTTGATTAAGAACCATTTTTATGGAATTTGATTATTGTTACTAGGCTTGATTAGTGATCTTGTTTGAACAAAGGGAACCCTATTTCAATTTAGTGAACTAATTTTCAATTGATTTGTCTTAACTAATTGGGGGCTTACTGGACCAAGGGGGTAAACCGGGTAACATAGATTGAACAAAATAGGGGTGAATTGTGTGGAGCGAACGCGTAACCAATTGAATCTTAATCTTATAATTAGCTAATTACTAAGTCACAAACGAAAGAGGTCTTTGGTGAAAGGGAACCCTAAGCCAATAAATCCTAGTTTGACGTGTTTGCTAAAAGAGAACTCTGGGTAAACCGACTCTGTAGTTGCATGTATTGATAAATTGAACTAGTGCTTAATAACAAATCATCCGACACTGCGAATAAGAGATCTAGGAAAACATTCTTTTATCTATTGAATTCAAATATCTTTACTATTCGTTGAGTCTGCATTTATAAACTTAAAAACACAAAAATATTGTCTTTTACTTTTAATCTATCCTTGATTTGGCTAATCGTTAAATAGCCGCAAAACAAATTATCTCGTACTTTCAAATTTAATAGATTAACTTAGGTTATTTTCATTGGTTGCAATCTTAATTCTCACGTTTTAACTGTCCTTGGAACGATATCGGAATTACCAACTTTATACTATTGCACGATCGGGTACATTGCCCGTTAGTGTGTAGTAATCTTTAAACCGACATTTTCCAAGATAAATTATATATTAGATTTCACAAATCAAGTTTTTGGCGCCGCTGCCGGGGAAGATGAATTGTTTTTAATATAAAAAAAAACCAATTCTTTCAACTACACAAATAGGCGACGGGGACCAGCTGTATTTTACTCCTAACCCTTTTATTATTTCCATTCTATCTAACTTTCTTACACCTACAAATCCTTATATCTAAAAACCCTATTTTCCTAAACTTCAATTTCTTGTCTAATTACTTTCAAGTCTTGCAAGAATGGCTCCCTTAAGGTCCGAATTTGTTTTCTATCATGCTAATTTCATCTAATTATGTGTAATTACTTGCTTATTCTTTGATTTACATGATGAATTAGTGTGGGGTTTGTTTAATTGGGGTTTTGTGTTCTAATTAGTGATGGGTTTTGTTAGATTATGATTGTATGCTTTGATTTCATGATTAATTTGGTGTTGTTAGAAGTTACACTTGAACCTAGGGTTTGTGTGTTTGAGAATCCGGATTTGTATGTGATAGATGAGTTACTTGCTTGAAATTGTTCTTGTTCTTGAATTGTTGATATGTTTTTGAGCTAGTGTGGGGTTGTGTTCATATGGGCGGGTCATATTGGTTTGAATGACTTGTGCTATATTTGGTTTATTTATTTATGATGTCATGCAAGAGGGAACATAACATGTATTTTTGAGATGTGATGAGTATTTTGTTAGTAGTTATTTGAATTGGTAAAAGCTAGCAAACATGATGAACTTATTTAGATTTGTGGAAGTTAAAAGAGTTATGTGTAGTCATGTTTGTCATGTTTTGGTATGGTTGTTATGTGCTTTATTTTAAGGGATAATGAGATATGCGTAGATTTGAGCTCTTAGCATGTTTACATGTGTTACTTGGTTAATTTGGTGATTGTCTTTGTGGTGAATTAACATGCAACATGTTTTAGTTGTGATGGGATTTTGGTGCTTATTATTTTGACTAACACTAACTTTTGAGTTTGGTGTTTTGTTTTCTTTATTTGTTTCATGTATATAGAGATCGAGAGGAAACCCGGAACAACCACGACAACCACCAAATAACCCGGAACTTTGGTTGTCCCAAATCGCTAATGATGAGGAATTAGAGGAACGATTTACGATAGTTAGCGCCCGTCTGATCGAACGAACATATTATTTGGATTGGACGCAACTTACAGCGTTGGGTAATAATATTGTTAGAACGTTGGGTGAGTATTTGTGGGTAACATATGCGGGTCAAGAGTTGAGGCCATACGAAAGGTTATTTGAAATTCGTGAAGATATTTTTGAGCAGTTGACTATAGAGTTCTTTTCGACGGTTAATTGTCGACCGCGAGCCTCTCCGACCGAGGAGAATTTCTTGACATTTTGGTTAGGCGGGTTAGAGCGTACCATGAGTAAGATCGGGTTAGCTCGGGCGTTGGATTTGTATCCCGAGTTGAATGACAATGATTTAAAGTGGTTCTTGATACAGTGTAAGGTGTTTGGGCAAGAAGCCTGTAGTGAGAGTGAGTATTGGCCGACTGTGGCGAAAGATAACGTGGGTGCTTTTAGTTCAAGTAGAAGTGTTCAGTCAATGTTTCGACTTCCGGAGGACCGAATGATTTTCAAGATGATTGCTCATATGTTCATGGCTAGAGGAAATGCGAATAAGGTTCAGCGAAGGGATCTTTGGATTCTACAGGAGATTAAATTGAGAGAGCGAATTGATGTCCCTTGTATGATAGGAGTGTGGTTACAAGAGATTGGAACGGATAAACGCACAGAACGCCCGTTGTTAGGTGGGCATTTGGTGACTAGGTTTGCTCGGGCATTTTCAGTCCCGACTAATAGGTGTAATATGTTGGGGGTTGAGGCGATGCCCACTAATATTCTATTTTTCTCAAAAGCCGAATTTATCAGAAGAGGTCCAGCAGGTTGGGTTTTATGGGAGGATGAACAACAACAACTAGGTGACGGTGCTGGACGTGGTCGCTGGCGTGGTGGTAGTCGATCCACTTATGAAGCATGCAATTCGAGTGCAAACGTACCGGGTACGTGGGCACTGAGTGAAGAAAGTTGGGATTCTCTGGTTAACAGTGTAGATGGGATGCATTTGGAGTACCAGGATAGTCGGTCAGCGTATAATGCCCAGGTTGAGCATAATCAGAGGATGCTGGAGGAGCAACACAGGCATAATGAGGATATGAGGGTTTGGCACCAGAATAGTTATGGTGCGATTAATACAGCGTTGGGGCAGTTCGGAACGGAGGTTGGTCGTTTGGGTGAGCGAGTTGATAGGGTCGAGTATGATGTGAGGGTGATTCGGGCTCACAATAAGTGGGAGATGCATCAGAGGCAAATTCAGAGATAGATGCGTCAGATTCCGGAAGCTTACATTCCGACGCGGACTACCATTCCTGATTATACAGCCGTTACTCCCCCGAGGCCGGATCCATCGTATGACCCGTACCAGGCTTGCCAGTGTGGATTGGGACCCCTTCAGAGACTTGTGGCCGAGGGAATGATGGGTCGTTGTGCATGTTATTGTTGTAATTTGTTTAAAACTATTTCTTTTCCGTTGGTCTGTATTTGGATAATTATGTAATCTGCTTATGTAATTTGAAACTTATTTTGGGGGCAAGGTGTTTAGGCATCGGGTGGTGCCACCTTGTCCTGTTATGTAGTTCATTTGTTTTTCTTTTATTAGGTTTGTTGGTGAAACGATTTTTCAAGTCTGGCATTAAGTTCAGCAAAACTACATGATTGATGCTATTGGTGTGATGATCGGGAATGGACGATGTTCTTATGCTGGCAGTCAGTTCAGCGCCATCTGTCACTGGCATTCCGCGATTAGTGGTTAAGCTCGATAAGTTTTTATATTATCTTTCTCACATAACCCTTTTGATTTTTATCTATTTTTGATCTCAAGTGATGGGGACATTACTTGATCTCAAGTATGGGGTGGGGATGTAAAATCTCTCGGGTTGGTTGTTAATGGAATCATCATCATAGTAGTTTTAATCTAAAAAGGTCGTAAAAAAAATTGAAAAATTAGGGGAAAAATAAAAAAAAAATAGAAAAGTTAGTTTAAAAATATATAAAGAAATAGAAAAACAATTGAATATTCGGCCAAAACCTTTGTTATGAAAATTGGTTTTGATTTGGCTTGGTATTTTATGGCGTATTTCGTGATTTCAAAGAAGCCAAAATTGTTCCACATGTTCATTTTCTTGGACATGAAATCCTACGAGTTCGGGGAACTCAATAGTAGGTCACCTGTACCAAAACGGGTATAAACCGTGAGAGAGCAGTGATTGCATAGCGTGATTGTGACCGAATCATGTGCCATATCAAAAACTTTTGGTTACTTGGTATAGCAGACTTCCGAAACTATACCATTTTATTATTACATCATCTAATGGTGTGATACTGTGGGAAGAGGAGCCTTGAGCTTCACCAGTGTTGTCTTTTTAGGAACAATAGCTACGTGCTTGTGTTTGCTTAGACAACACAACCCATAGCCAAAAGCTATGGCACCCAAAGGTTTTTGAGATTTATCGGAAGGGTAGTATCTACTTCCTACTGTGATGACCCGTCCTAATCCTCCTGGACAAAGTCATCAACATTTGGTCCCATTGCGAGGTACTGTCCTAAATATGCCATGAATGACTCCGAGTAATATCTTTTAAATGAGCAAATGCACAGCGGAAGATTTCTTTCATACCTGAGAATAAACATGCTTAAAAGTGTCAACTAAAAGGTTGGTGAGTTCATAGGTTTATCATAACAATCATTTCATTATATTAATAGACCACAAGATTTCCGTTTACATAAACGTTTTAATAAAAATATTCTAAGTGGTTGAGCACTTGGTAACCATACTTAACATTTAATCAACGTCGCATATTCCCTTTATTATGAAATCTCACTACACTGTACCAAGTGTAGTCACTGAAACGAAGTACTGTGCAACCGTTGAATACTGGTCGTCCAGCCCGGTTGGGGTTGTCAGGCCCGATAGATCTATCAAAAGAATGGTAGTTACCAAGCTACAGGGAAGTATGCCAGTGGTACAACTCAACGTAGAATATATTTTAAGTACTTGTGTCTATTCCGTAGAGCATTCATAAAAGCAGCGCATGTATTCTCAGACCAAAAATATATATCGCAAAAGCAATTAAAAAGGGCGCAAATGAAACTCACCATACTGTATTTTGTAGTAAAATACATAGAACGACATTGAACAAGTATAGGGTTGACCTCGGATTCACGAACCTATATCATTTGTATATATATTAACACATAATTGTAATCGAACAAATATATATCATTAGTGATATACTTGTTATTTTAATAAATTATGTGTTTCATTAATAACTTAATTAAATGTATTTATTTTATATACTTTAAATAAATAAAAATGTTAATATAGTTTAATTACATATATTTTTATATGACTAATTTTTATTGTGTTAATGATAATAATATTAGTAGTAATATTGAAAATAATAATAATAATAATAATAATAATGTAAAAATAATAATATTAATGTTAAAAATAATAATAGTAGTGATAATAACATAAAAATGATAAAAATAATGATAATTCTAATAATAATAATAATAATGATAGTTTTAATAATAAATGATAATTCTAGTAAAAGTGATAATAATGATAATAAGTTTAATAATACAATACTAACAATCATATTAATAATAGTAATGATAATATTAATAATAATACTTATGTTATTAATAATAATAGTAATAATTATACTAATATTTATAAAATGATACTAATTTTAAAATTAATAATAATAATAATAAATTTTTATTATCTTCATAATAATAATAATAACAATAATAATAATAATAATCATGTTATTAGTCTTGTAATAAATATAAGTAATCTAGAATAATAATAATAATAATAATAATAATAATAATAATAATAATAATAATAATAATAATAATAATAAGAATGCTACCTCAAAAGAATTGGCTTTTAAAAAAAATAACGCTACTGCTTGGGCTCGAACCCACGACCTCTCATTAATCAATTTCCTTCCAAACCACTCCTCCGTTTTTACTTTCTGTTTAAACTAGCAACTTAGAATCTTTTAACCCGTCGTCATCATCATCATCATCAATCTTACCCATATTTTGCTAATCATATTTCACGGCCCAATTACAAAATAAGATCTCGGCCCAAACGAATCAATAAAATCTATCGGCCCAATTAGCAAAATCCATTTATTTGGTGTCCATACACAACTAGATCAAATATAAAACCCAATAATCAAGTTATTTGGCCCAAGTTCCATCCAGCAATTTAAGGGTTTCGGTGTTGGGTGTTTGCGACAGAAAAAAAATAGAACGCAGGATTTATTTATTTATTTATTATTTTTAAACGCGAACAGGAATAAACAGATACTGTAGCATCTTCATCTTCTTAAACTATGTTTTCCTGTATCAGCAATAACAAAGAGTGGCAGCAAAGCAGGCTGTTATGGGTGGCGATGGTGAGCTGTAACCGTAGAAGGAAAAAAAATATAACGGTGGTGGTTTTCATGACGTGAGTAGGAAAAAAAATATGATGGGTTGAAAGGTGGCTCACGGTTTGAAGTGGGTTGTCGAGCAAAAAGAAAACAGAATCGATTGTTATTTAAGGTGGGATTGATAATCAACAGAAGATAGGACATTAGGGAGGTTTCAAGGTTGAAGGTGGTGACGGGTTTATGACCGGGTTGTGGTGGTACTCCGGTGGCGAATGATGGTTAGCCGTAGGTGTTAGGGTGGTGATAGGGTGTCGATGGTGAAATGTCCCGTTCTTATTGATTAAAAACTTTCCATATTAATTGATTTCGTTGCGAGGTTTTGACCTCTATATGAGACGTTTTTCAAAGACTGCATTCATTTTAAAACAAACCATAACCTTTATTTCATCAATAAAGGTTTAAAAAGCTTTACGTAGATTATCAAATAATGATAATCTAAAATATCCTGTTTACACACGATCATTACATAATGGTTTACAATACAAATATGTTACAACAAAATAAGTTTCTTGAATGCAGTTTTTACACAATATCATACAAGCATGGACTCCAAATCTCGTCCTTACTTAAGTATGCGACAGCGGAAGCTCTTAATAATCACCTGAGAATAAACATGCTAAAAACGTCAACAAAAATGTTGGTGAGTTATAGGTTTAACCTATATATATCAAATCATAATAATAGACCACAAGATTTCATATTTCAATACACATCCCATACATAGAGATAAAAATCATTCATATGGTGAACACCTGGTAACCGACATTAACAAGATGCATATATTAGAATATCCCCATCATTCCGGGACACCCTTCGGATATGATATAAATTTCGAAGTACTAAAGCATCCGGTACTTTGGATGGGGTTTGTTAGGCCCAATAGATCTATCTTTAGGATTCGCGTCAATTAGGGTGTCTGTTCCCTAATTCTTAGATTACCAGACTTAATAAAAAGGGGCATATTCGATTTCGATAATTCAACCATAGAATGTAGTTTCACGTACTTGTGTCTATTTTGTAAATCATTTATAAAACCTGCATGTATTCTCATCCCAAAAATATTAGATTTTAAAAGTGGGACTATAACTCACTTTCACAGATTTTTACTTCGTCGGGAAGTAAGACTTGGCCACTGGTTGATTCACGAACCTATAACAATATATACATATATATCAAAGTATGTTCAAAATATATTTACAACACTTTTAATATATTTTGATGTTTTAAGTTTATTAAGTCAGCTGTCCTCGTTAGTAACCTACAACTAGTTGTCCACAGTTAGATGTACAGAAATAAATCGATAAATATTATCTTGAATCAATCCACGACCCAGTGTATACGTATCTCAATATTGATCACAACTCAAACTATATATATTTTGGAATCAACCTCAACCCTGTATAGCTAACTCCAACATTCACATATAGAGTGTCTATGGTTGTTCCGAAATATATATAGATGTGTCGACATGATAGGTCGAAACATTGTATACGTGTCTATGGTATCTCAAGATTACATAATATACAATACAAGTTGATTAAGTTATGGTTGGAATAGATTTGTTACCAATTTTCACGTAGCTAAAATGAGAAAAATTATCCAATCTTGTTTTACCCATAACTTCTTCATTTTAAATCCGTTTTGAGTGAATCAAATTGCTATGGTTTCATATTGAACTCTATTTTATGAATCTAAACAGAAAAAGTATAGGTTTATAGTCGGAAAAATAAGTTACAAGTCGTTTTTGTAAAGGTAGTCATTTCAGTCGAAAGAACAACGTCTAGATGACCATTTTAGAAAACATACTTCCACTTTGAGTTTAACCATAATTTTTGGATATAGTTTCATGTTCATAATAAAAATCATTTTCTCCGAATAACAACTTTTAAATCAAAGTTTATCATAGTTTTTAATTAACTAACCCAAAACAGCCCGCGGTGTTACTACGACGGCGTAAATTCGGTTTTACGGTGTTTTTCGTGTTTCCAGGTTTTAAATCATTAAGTTAGCATATCATATAGATATAGAACATGTGTTTAGTTGATTTTAAAAGTCAAGTTAGAAGGATTAACTTTTGTTTGCGAACAAGTTTAGAATTAACTAAACTATGTTCTAGTGATTACAAGTTTAAACCTTCGAATAAGATAGCTTTATATGTATGAATCGAATGATGTTATGAACATCATTACTACCTTAAGTTCCTTGGATAAACCTACTGGAAAAGAGAAAAATGGATCTAGCTTCAACGGATCCTTGGATGGCTCGAAGTTCTTGAAGCAGAATCATGACACGAAAACAAGTTCAAGTAAGATCATCACTTGAAATAAGATTGTTATAGTTATAGAAATTGAACCAAAGTTTGAATATGATTATTACCTTGTATTAGAATGATAACCTACTGTAAGAAACAAAGATTATTTCTTGAGGTTGGATGATCACCTTACAATATTGGAAGTGAGCTAGCAAACTTGAAAGTATTCTTGATTTTATGTAACTAGAACTTGTAGAATATATGAAGAACACTTAGAACTTGAAGATAGAACTTGAGAGAGATAAATTAGATGAAGAAAATTGAAGAATGAAAGTGTTTGTAGGTGTTTTTGGTCGTTGGTGTATGGATTAGATATAAAGGATATGTAATTTTGTTTTCATGTAAATAAGTCATGAATGATTACTCATATTTTTGTAATTTTATGAGATATTTCATGCTAGTTGCCAAATGATGGTTCCTACATGTGTTAGGTGACTCACATGGGCTGCTAAGAGCTGATCATTGGAGTGTATATACCAATAGTACATACATCTAAAAGCTGTGTATTGTACGAGTACGAATACGGGTGCATACGAGTAGAATTGTTGATGAACTGAACGAGGATGTAATTGTAAGCATTTTTGTTAAGTAGAAGTATTTTGATAAGTGTATTGAAGTCTTTCAAAAGTGTATAAATACATATTAAAACACTACATGTATATACATTTTAACTGAGTCGTTAAGTCATCGTTAGTCGTTACATGTAAGTGTTGTTTTGAAACCTTTAGGTTAACGATCTTGTTAAATGTTGTTAACCCAATGTTTATAATATCAAATGAGATTTTAAATTATTATATTATCATGATATTATCATGTATGAATATCTCTTAATATGATATATATACATTAAATGTCTTTACAACGATAATCGTTACATATATGTCTCGTTTAAAAATCATTAAGTTAGTAGTCTTGTTTTTACATATGTAGTTCATTGTTAATATACTTAATGATATGTTTACTTATCATAGTATCATGTTAACTATATATATATCCATATATATGTCATCATATAGTTTTTACAAGTTTTAACGTTCGTGAATCACCGGTCAACTTGGATGGTCAATTGCCTATATGAAACATATTTCAATTAATCAAGTCTTAACAAGTTTGATTGCTTAACATGTTGGAAATATTTAATCATGTAAATATCAATCTCAATTAATATATATAAAATGGAAAAGTTCGGGTCACTACAGTACCTTCCCGTTAAATAAATTTCGTCCCGAAATTTTAAGCTGTTGAAGGTGTTGACGAATCTTCTGGAAATAGATGCGGGTATTTCTTCTTCATCTGATCTTCACGCTCCCAGGTGAACTCGGGTCCTCTACGAGCATTCCATCGAACCTTAACAATTGGTATCTTGTTTTGCTTAAGTCTTTTAACCTCTCGATCCATTATTTCGACGGGTTCTTCGATGAATTGGAGTTTTTCGTTGATTTGGATTTCATCTAACGGAATAGTGAGATCTTCTTTAGCAAAACATTTCTTCTAATTCGAGACGTGGAAAGTGTTATGTACAGCCGCGAGTTGTTTAGGTAACTCAAGTCGATAAGCTACTGGTCCGACACGATCAATAATCTTGAATGGTCCAATATACCTTGGATTTAATTTCCCTCGTTTACCAAATCGAACAACGCCTTTCCAAGGTGCAACTTTAAGCATGACCATCTCTCCAATTTCAAATTCTATATCTTTTCTTTTAATGTCAGCGTAGCTCTTTTGTCGACTTTGGGCGGTTTTCAACCGTTGTTGAATTTGGATGATCTTCTCGGTAGTTTCTTGTATAATCTGCGGACCCGTAATTTGTCTATCCCCCACTTCACTCCAACAAATCGGACACCTGCACTTTCTACCATAAAGTGCTTCAAACGGCGCCATCTCAATGCTTGAATGGTAGCTGTTGTTGTAGGAAAATTCTGCTAACGGTAGATGTCGATCCCAACTTTTTCCGAAATCAATAACACATGCTCGTAGCATGTCTTCAAGCGTTTGTATCGTCCTTTCGCTCTGCCCATCAGTTTGTGGATGATAGGCAGTACTCATGTCTAGACGAGTTCCTAATGCTTGCTGTAATGTCTGCCAGAATCTTGAAATAAATCTGCCATCCCTATCAGAGATAATAGAGATTGGTATTCCATGTCTGGAGACTTCCTTCAAATACAGTCGTGCTAACTTCTTCATCTTGTCATCTTCTCTTATTGGCAGGAAGTGTGCTGATTTGGTGAGACGATCAACTATTACCCAAATAGTATCAAAACCACTTGCAGTCCTTGGCAATTTAGTGATGAAATCCATGGTAATGTTTTCCCATTTCCATTCCAGGATTTTGGGTTGTTGAAGTAGACCTGATGGTTTCTGATGCTCAGCTTTGACCTTAGAACACGTCAAACATTCTCCTACGTATTTAGCAACATCGGCTTTCATACCAGGCCACCAAAAATGTTTCTTGAGATCCTTGTACATCTTTCCCGTTCCAGGATGTATTGAGTATCTGGTTTTATGAGCTTCTCTAAGTACCATTTCTCTCATATCTCTAAATTTTGGTACCCAAATCTTTTCAGCCCTATACCGGGTTCCGTCTTCCCGAATATTAAGATGCTTCTCCGATCCTTTGGGTATTTCATCCTTTAAATTTCCCTCTTTTAAAACTCCTTGTTGCGCCTCCTTTATTTGAGTAGTAAGGTTATTATGAATCATTATATTCATAGATTTTACTCGAATGGGTTCTCTGTCCTTCCTGCTCAAGGCATCGGCTACCACATTTGCCTTTCCCGGGTGGTAACGAATCTCAAAGTCGTAATCATTCAATAATTCAATCCACCTACGCTGCCTCATATTCAGTTGTTTCTGATTAAATATGTGTTGAAGACTTTTGTGGTCGGTATATATAATACTTTTGACCCCATATAAGTAGTGCCTCCAAGTCTTTAATGCAAAAACAACCGCGCCTAATTCCAAATCATGCGTCGTATAATTTTGTTCGCGAATCTTCAATTGTCTAGACGCATAAGCAATCACCTTCGTTCGTTGCATTAATACACAACCGAGACCTTGCTTTGATGCGTCACAATAAATCACAAAATCATCATTCCCTTCAGGCAATGACAATATAGGTTCCGTAGTTAGCTTTTTCTTCAATAACTGAAACGCTTTCTCTTGTTCATCCTTCCATTCAAATTTCTTCCCTTTATGCGTTAATGCAGTCAAGGGTTTTGCTATTCTGGAAAAGTCTTGGATGAACCTTCTGTAGTAACCAGCTAGTCCTAAAAACTGGCGTATGTATTTCGGAGTTTTCGGGGTTTCCCACTTTTCAAAAGTTTCTATCTTTGTCGGATCCACCTTAATACCTTCTTTGTTCACTATGTGACCGAGGAATTGAACTTCTTCCAACCAAAATGCACACTTTGAAAACTTAGCGTACAATTCTTCCTTCCTCAATACTTCTAACACCTTTCTCAAATGTTCACCGTGTTCTTGGTCATTCTTTGAGTAAATAAGTATGTCATCAATGAAAACAATGACAAACTTGTCAAGGTATGGTCCACACACTCGGTTCATAAGGTCCATGAACACAGCTGGTGCATTAGTTAAACCAAACGGCATGACCATAAACTCGTAATGACCGTAACGTGTTCTGAAAGCAGTCTTTGGAATATCATCTTCTTTCACCCGCATTTGATGATACCCGGAACGTAAGTCAATCTTTGAATAAACAGACGAGCCTTGTAGTTGATCAAATAAGTCATCGATTCTCGGTAGTTGGTAGCGGTTCTTGATGGTAAGTTTGTTCAAATCTCGGTAGTCGATACACAACCTGAATGTACCATCTTTCTTCTTGACAAACAAAACAGGAGCTCCCCACGGTGATGTGCTTGGTCGAATGAAACCACGCTCCAAAAGTTCTTGTAATTGGCTTTGCAGTTCTTTCATCTCGCTGGGTGCGAGTCTGTAAGGAGCACGAGCTATTGGTGCAGCTCCTGGTACAAGATCTAGTTGAAATTTAACGGATCGATGTGGGGGTAATCCCGGTAATTCTTTCGGAAATACATCGGGAAATTCTTTTGCAATGGGAACATCATTGATGCTCTTTTCTTCAGTTTGTACTTTCTCGACGTGTGCTAGAACAGCATAGCAACCTTTTCTTATTAGTTTTTGTGCCTTCAAATTACTAATAAGATGTAGCTTCGTGTTGCCCTTTTCTCCGTACACCATTAAGGGTTTTCCTTTTTCTCGTATAATGCGAATTGCATTTTTGTAACAAACGATCTCTGCTTTCACTTCTTTGAACCAGTCCATACCGATTATCACATCAAAACTCCCTAACTCTACTGGTATCAAATCAATCTTAAATGTTTCGCTAACCAGTTTAATTTCTCGATTCCGACATATATTATCTGCTGAAATTAATTTACCATTTGCTAATTCGAGTAAAAATTTACTATCCAAAGGCGTCAATGGACAACTTAATTTAGCACAAAAATCTCTACTCATATAGCTTCTATCCGCACCCGAATCAAATAAAACGTAAGCAGATTTATTGTCAATAAGAAACGTACCCATAACAAGCTCCGGGTCTTCCTGTGCCTCTGTCGCATTAATATTGAAAACTCTTCCGCGGCCTTGTCCATTCGTGTTCTCCTGGTTCGGGCAATTTCTAATAATGTGGCCCGGTTTTCCACATTTATAACAAACTACATTGGCATAACTTGCTCCGACACTACTTGCTCCGCCATTACTCGTTCCGACACCATTTGTTCCTTTCGTTCTGTTAACCCCTGGTCCGTAGACCTCACACTTCGCCGCGCTATGACCATTTCTTTTACACTTGTTGCAAAATTTGGTGCAGAACCCCGAGTGATACTTTTCACACCTTTGGCATAGCTGCTTCTGATTGTTGTTGTTGTTGTTGTTGTTGTTGTTGTTGTTGTTGTTGTTGTTTTTGTTGCGGTTGTTATTGTTGTTGGGATGATTGTTGTAGTTGCTGTTGTTGTTGTTGTTGTTGTTGTTGTTGTTGTTGTTGTTGTTGTTGTTGGGCCGTTTGTTGTAGTTGCGATTGATGTTGCGATTGTTGGGATAATTGTTGCGATTATTGTTGTAATTGCTGTTGTTGTTGTATTGGTGATTCTTATCACCGTTTTCCTCCCACTTTCTTTTGACTTGCTTCACATTGGCCTCTTCAGCAGTCTGTTCTTTAATTCTTTCTTCAATCTGGTTCACTAGTTTGTGAGCCATTCTACATGCCTGTTGTATGGAGGCGGGCTCGTGTGAACTTATATCTTCTTGGATTCTTTCCGGTAATCCTTTCACAAACGCGTCGATCTTCTCTTCCTCATCTTCGAATGCTCCCGGACACAATAGGCACAATTCTGTGAATCGTCTTTCGTACGTGGTAATATCAAATCCTTGGGTTCGTAACCCTCTAAGTTCTGTCTTGAGCTTATTGACCTCGGTTCTGGGACGGTACTTCTCGTTCATCAAGTGCTTGAATGCTGACCACGGTAGTGCGTACGCATCGTCTTGTCCCACTTGCTCTAGATAGGTATTCCACCATGTTAACGCAGAACCTGTGAAGGTATGCGTAGCGTACTTCACTTTGTCCTCTTCAGTACACTTACTTATGGCAAACACCGATTCGACCTTCTCGGTCCACCGTTTCAATCCGATCGGTCCTTCGGTTCCATCAAATTCCAAAGGTTTGCAGGCAGTGAATTCTTTGTAGGTGCATCCTACACGATTTCCTGTACTGCTAGATCCAAGGTTATTGTTGGTATGTAGCGCAGCCTGTACTGCGGCTATGTTTGAAGCAAGAAAGGCACGAAATTCCTCTTCGCTCATATTCAAGATGTGTCGAGTAATCGGTGCCATTTCCTTCAAAATAGTCAAATGAAACAAGTTAATCATACAGAATATTAAGAGTAGTCAATAGTATCTCGTAGCATAATATGAACTCATTTATAAAAGCTTTTTCTTCATATTAGCGTTTTATAAGTTTAAATTCGGGTAGTACCTACCCGTTAAGTTCATACTTAGTAGCTAATATACAATTCAACTACTACAATTCTATATGAAAAACTGATTATAATAATATTTCGCGTTCAAACTTTTATACAATATTTTACAAACTTACAACACCGCTTATTTTACATAAAGCATGAAATATAGCACACAATAAATTTGATACAAGATGGTTGTGAAGATAATTCTAGCTAGTACACAAGTCGTTCAGCAAAGGCAATAAAGACACGTAATTCATACGTCCAGAAACAAGTCATGCATTCTGGTTTTACTAGGACTACTTCCCATCCTTGGTCTTGTGGAACATTGTAGTGACCCGAACTTTTCCATGTTTATATATATTAATTGAGATTGATATTTACATGATTAAATGTTTCCAACATGTTAAGCAATCAAACTTGTTAAGACTTGATTAATTGAAATATGTTTCATATAGGCAATTGACCACCCAAGTTGACTGGTGATTCACGAACGTTAAAACTTGTAAAAACTATATGATGACATATATATGGATATATATATAGTTAACATGATACTATGATAAGTAAACATATCATTAAGTATATTAACAATGAACTACATATGTAAAAATAAGACTACTAACTTAATGATTTTTAAACGAGACATATATGTAACGATTATCGTTGTAAAGACATTTAATGTATATATATCATATTAGGAGATATTCATACATGATGATATCATGATAATATAATAATTTAAAATCTCATTTGATATTATAAACATTGGGTTAACAACATTTAACAAGATCGTTAACCTAAAGGTTTCAAAACAACACTTACATGTAACGACTAACGATGACTTAACGACTCAGTTAAAATGTATATACATGTAGTGTTTTAATATGTATTTATACACTTTTGAAAGACTTCAATACACTTATCAAAATACTTCTACTTAACAAAAATGCTTACAATTACATCCTCGTTCAGTTTCATCAACAATTCTACTCGTATGCACCCGTATTCGTACTCGTACAATACACAGCTTTTAGATGTATGTACTATTGGTATATACACTCCAATAATCAGCTCTTAGCAGCCCATGTGAGTCACCTAACACATGTGGGAACCATCATTTGACAACTAGCATGAAATATCTCATAAAATTACAAAAATATGAGTAATCATTCATGACTTATTTACATGAAAACAAAATTACATATCCTTTATATCTAATCCATACACCAACGACCAAAAACACCTACAAACACTTTCATTCTTCAATTTTCTTCATCTAATTGATCTCTCTCAAGTTCTATCTTCAAGTTCTAAGTGCTCTTCATATATTCTACAAGTTCTAGTTACATAAAATCAAGAATACTTTCAAGTTTGCTAGCTCACTTCCAATCTTGTAAGGTGATCATCCAACCTCAAGAAATCTTTGTTTCTTACAGTAGGTTATCATTCTAATACAAGGTAATAATCATATTCAAACTTTGGTTCAATTTCTATAACTATAATAATCTTATTTCAAGTGATGATCTTACTTGAACTTGTTTTCGTGTCATGATTCTGCTTCAAGAACTTCGAGCCATCCAAGGATCCGTTGAAGCTAGATCCATTTTTCTCTTTTCCAGTAGGTTTATCCAAGGAACTTAAGGTAGTAATGATGTTCATAACATCATTCGATTCATACATATAAAGCTATCTTATTCGAAGGTTTAAATTTGTAATCACTAGAACATAGTTTAGTTAATTCTAAACTTGTTCGCAAACAAAATTTAATCCTTCTAACTTGACTTTTAAAATCAACTAAACACATGTTCTATATCTATATGATATGCTAACTTAATGATTTAAAACCTGGAAACAAGAAAAACACCGTAAAACCGGATTTACGCCGTCGTAGTAACACCGCTGGCTGTTTTGGGTTAGTTAATTAAAAACTATGATAAACTTTGATTTAAAAGTTGTTATTCTGAGAAAATGATTTTTATTATGAACATGAAACTATATCCAAAAATTATGGTTAAACTCAAAGTGGAAGTATGTTTTCTAAAATGGTCATCTAGACGTCGTTCTTTCGACTGAAATGACTACCTTTACAAAAACGACTTGTAACTTATTTTTCCGACTATAAACCTATACTTTTTCTGTTTAGATTCATAAAATAGAGTTCAATATGAAACCATAGCAATTTGATTCACTCAAAACGGATTTAAAATGAAGAAGTTATGGGTAAAACAAGTTTGGATAATTTTTCTCATTTTAGCTACGTGAAAATTGGTAACAAATCTATTCCAACCATAACTTAATCAACTTGTATTGTATATTATGTAATCTTGAGATACCATAGACACGTATACAATGTTTCGACCTATCATGTCGACACATCTATATACATTTCGGAACAACCATAGACACTCTATATGTGAATGTTGGAGTTAGCTATACAGGGTTGAGGTTGATTCCAAAATATATATAGTTTGAGTTGTGATCAATACTGAGATACGTATACACTGGGTCGTGGATTGATTCAAGATAATATTTATCGATTTATTCCTGTACATCTAACTGTGGACAACTAGTTGTAGGTTACTAACGAGGACATCTGACTTAATAAACTTAAAACATCAAAATATATTAAAAGTATTGTAAATATATTTTGAACATACTTTGATATATATGTATATATTGTTATAGGTTCGTGAATCAACAAGTGGCCAAGTCTTACTTCCCGACGAAGTAAAAATCTGTGAAAGTGAGTTATAGTCCCACTTTTAAAATCTAATATTTTTGGGATGAGAATACATGCAGGTTTTATAAATGATTTACAAAATAGACACAAGTACGTGAAACTACATTCTATGGTTGAATTATCGAAATCGAATATGCCCCTTTTTATTAAGTCTGGTAATCTAAGAATTAGGGAACAGACACCCTAATTGACGCGAATCCTAAAGATAGATCTATTGGGCCTAACAAACCCCATCCAAAGTACCGGATGCTTTAGTACTTCGAAATTTATATCATATCCGAAGGGTGTCCCGGAATGATGGGGATATTCTTATATATGCATCTTGTTAATGTCGGTTACCAGGTGTTCACCATATGAATGATTTTTATCTCTATGTATGGGATGTGTATTGAAATATGAAATCTTGTGGTCTATTATTATGATTTGATATATATAGGTTAAACCTATAACTCACCAACATTTTTGTTGACGTTTTAAACATGTTTATTCTCAGGTGATTATTAAGAGCTTCCGCAGTTGCATACTTAAATAAGGACGAGATTTGGAGTCCATGCTGGTATGATATTGTGTAAAAACTGCATTCAAGAAACTTATTTTGTTGTAACATATTTGTATTGTAAACCATTATGTAATGGTCGTGTGTAAACAGGATATTTTAGGTTATCATTATTTGATAATCTACGTAAAGCTTTTTAAACCTTTATTGATGAAATAAAGGTTATGGTTTGTTTTAAAATGAATGTAGTCTTTGAAAAACGTCTCATATAGAGGTCAAAACCTCGCAACGAAATCAATTAATATGGAACGTTTTTAATCAATAAGAACGGGACATTTCAGTTGGTATCCGAGCGTTGGTCTTAGAGAACCAGAATTTTGCATTAGTGTGTCTTATCGAGTTTGTTAGGATGCATTAGGGAGTCTGGACTTCGACCGTGTTTACTTGAAAAATGATTGCTTAACAAATTTTGTTGGAAACTATATATTTTTAACATGTGAATATTATGTGATATATTAATCTCTTAACGCGTTTGATATTATGTGATAGATGTCTACCTCTAGAACAAGTCCCATTGACTCACCTAATAATAATGAAGAGTCAAATGTAAATTGGAATGATTCGTGGACTGATTCACAAGTTCCCGAAGAGGAACCGGAAGAAGAGTCGGAACCGGAAGAAGAATCGGAACCGAAAGAAGAATCGGAACCGGATGAAGAAATAGAACCGGTGGGGGAAATAATAAAACGGTTAAGTAAAAGAAAATCCTCAACCAACCGACCAAGGTTAATTATGGTCAATGGTGTTTCCGCCAAGGAAGCAAAATATTGGGAGGATTACCAATTCTCCGATGAATCGGATTCCGACGAGAATTCCGATGATGTTATAGAAATTACCCCAACTGAATTTAAAAAGGCAAAAGAAAATAATAAGGGAAAGGGCATAAAAATAAAGAAATCGAATTCCAACCCCGATGAACTTTATATGTATCGTCAACCCCCGAAGTCCTTAAGTTGTAACAATGACCCGGGAACCTCTAAACCACCAGGTTTTTCTAAACTAATGTGGAAAATTACGGCTCGTATTAGGGGAACATCATATATCCCTAGAAACTTGGCAAAACGAACCAAAACCAAAGAAGAAGAAACAAGCGAGTCGGAATAAGATAGTTGTATTCGTGTGGTGTAATATATGTAATATAGTGTGCTTATGCTTTATGATATATGTAAAAATTGCTTGTATTAAATAAGTATTTTTTTTATGAAGCTAACTCTTGTCTATTTTACAGTATAAAAACACAAAATGGATAGACAACCCAATATTTTAAGAGACCTACCCGGAGACATGATTGATGAAATCTTGTCTAGAGTCGGCCAGAATTCTTCGGCACAACTATTTAAGGCGAGATCAGTTTGTAAGACATTCGAAGAACGTTCCAAGAATGCCTTGGTTTATAAAAGGCTTTCGTTCGAAAGATGGGGGATATCACATTGGGAAATCCATAAGTTACGATGTGTTTACTTTGACGCATATATTGCGGGGAACCCAAATGCTATTTTACGCAATGGGTTAAAAATTATTTTGACTCAATATATCCGAATATTGGACTTCGTGATTTAGAAAAAGCGGCTAACATGCAACATAAAGAAGCATGTTATGCTTACGGATTAGTAATGTTCGCTTCTCACCAAAGTGAGAACAAGAACATCGGGCTACAACTATTAAACAAAACGTTCCCACAAGTGACGGAGTCGGTAATTGGGGTAAGAAATGAGGTTTTTAGATTGTTACGGGACTGTTGGACATTACGTAACCCTCGTCCCTTTGACGATGTTACAACACGATGTCTTATCAACGGCCATAACGATTATGTTCCACAAGACCAAGGATGGGAAGTAATCCTAGTAAAACCAGAATGCATGACTTGTTTCTGGACGTATGAATTACGTGTCTTTATTGCCTTTGCTGAACGACTTGTGTACTAGCTAGAATTATCTTCACAACCATCTTGTATCAAATTTATTGTGTGCTATATTTCATGCTTTATGTAAAATAAGCGGTATTGTAAGTTTGTAAAATATTGTATAAAAGTTTGAACGCGAAATATTATTATAATCAGTTTTTCATATAGAATTGTAGTAGTTGAATTGTATATTAGCTACTAAGTATGAACTTAACGGGTAGGTACTACCCGAATTTAAACTTATAAAACGCTAATATGAAGAAAAATCTTTTATAAATGAGTTCATATTATACTACGAAATACTATTAACTACTCTTAATATTCTGTATGATTAACTTGTTCCATTTAACTATTTTGAAGGAAATGGCACCGACTACTCGACACACCGTGAATATGAATGAAGAGGAATTCCGTACTTTTCTAGCTTCAAACATAGCCGCAGTACAGGCTGCGCTACATACCAACAATAACCTTGGATCTAGTAGTACAGGAAATCGTGTAGGATGCACCTACAAAGAATTCACTGCCTGCAAACCTTTGGAATTTGATGGAACCGAAGGACCGATCGGATTGAAACGGTGGACCGAGAAGGTCGAATCGGTGTTTGCCATAAGTAAGTGTACTGAAGAGGACAAAGTGAAGTACGCTACGCATACCTTCACAGGTTCTGCGTTAACATGGTGGAATACCTATCTAGAGCAAGTGGGACAAGACGATGCGTACGCACTACCGTGGTCAGCATTCAAGCACTTGATGAACGAGAAATACCGTCCCAGAACCGAGGTCAATAAGCTCAAGACAGAACTTAGAGGGTTACGAACCCAAGGATTTGATATTACCACGTACGAAAGACGATTCACAGAATTGTGCCTATTGTGTCCGGGAGCATTCGAAGATGAGGAAGAGAAGATCGACGCGTTTGTGAAAGGATTACTGGAAAGAATCCAAGAAGATATAAGTTCACACGAGCCCGCCTCCATACAACAGGCATGTAGAATGGCTCACAAACTAGTGAACCAGATTGAAGAAAGAATTAAAGAACAGACTGCTGAAGAGGCCAATGTGAAGCAAGTCAAAAGAAAGTGGGAGGAAAACGGTGATAAGAATCACTAATACAACAACAACAACAATTACAACAATAATCGCAACAATTATCCCAACAATCGCAACATCAATCACAACTACAACAAACGGCCCAACAACAACAACAACAACAACAACAACAACAACAACAACAGCAACTACAACAACCATCCCAACAACAATAATAACCGCAACAACAACAATAATCAGAAGCAGCTATGCTAAAGGTGTGAAAAGTATCACTCGGGGTTCTGCACCAAATTTTGCAACAAGTGTAAAAGAAATGGTCATAGCGCGGCGAAGTGTGAGGTCTACGGACCAGGGGTTAATAGAACAAAAGGAACAAATGGTGTCGGAACGAGTAATGGCGGAGCAAGTAGTGTCGGAGCAAGTTATGCAAATGTAGTTTGTTATAAATGTGGAAAACCGGGCCACATTATTAGAAATTGCCCGAACCAGGAGAACACGAATGGACAAGGCCGCGGAAGATTTTTCAATATTAATGCGGCAGAGGCACAGGAAGACCCGGAGCTTGTTACGGGTACGTTTCTTATTGACAATAAATCTGCTTACGTTTTATTTGATTCGGGTGCGGATAGAAGCTATATGAGTAGAGATTTTTGTGCTAAATTAAGTTGTCCATTGACGCCTTTGGATAGTAAATTTTTACTCGAATTAACAAATGGTAAATTAATTTCAGCAGATAATATATGTCGGAATCGAGAAATTAAACTGGTTAGCGAAACATTTAAGATTGATTTGATACCAGTAGAGTTAGGGAGTTTTGATGTGATAATCGGTATGGACTGGTTGAAACAAGTGAAAGCAGAGATCGTTTGTTACAAAAATGCAATTCGCATTATACGAGAAAAAGGAAAACCCTTAATGGTGTACGGAGAAAAGGGCAACACGAAGCTACATCTTATTAGTAATTTGAAGGCACAAAAACTAATAAGAAAAGGTTGCTATGCTGTTCTAGCACACGTCGAGAAAGTACAAACTGAAGAAAAGAGCATCAATGATGTTCCCATTGCAAAAGAATTTCCCGATGTATTTCCGAAAGAATTACCGGGATTACCCCCACATCGATCCGTTGAATTTCAAATAGATCTTGTACCAGGAGCTGCACCAATAGCTCGTGCTCCTTACAGACTCGCACCCAGCGAGATGAAAGAACTGCAAAGCCAAGTACAAGAACTTTTAGAGCGTGGTTTCATTCGACCAAGCACATCACCGTGGGGAGCTCCTGTTTTGTTTGTCAAGAAGAAAGATGGTACATTCAGGTTGTGTATCGACTACCGAGAGTTGAACAAACTTACCATCAAGAACCGCTACCCACTACCGAGAATCGATGACTTATTTGATCAACTACAAGGCTCGTCTGTTTATTCAAAGATTGACTTACGTTCCGGGTATCATCAAATGCGGGTGAAAGAAGATGATATTCCAAAGACTGCTTTCAGAACACGTTACGGTCATTACGAGTTTATGGTCATGCCGTTTGGTTTAACTAATGCACCAGCTGTGTTCATGGACCTTATGAACCGAGTGTGTGGACCATACCTTGACAAGTTTGTCATTGTTTTCATTGATGACATACTTATTTACTCAAAGAATGACCAAGAACACGGTGAACATTTGAGAAAGGTGTTAGAAGTATTGAGGAAGGAAGAATTGTACGCTAAGTTTTCAAAGTGTGCATTTTGGTTGGAAGAAGTTCAATTCCTCGGTCACATAGGGAACAAAGAAGGTATTAAGGTGGATCCGGCAAAGATAGAAACTGTTGAAAAGTGGGAAACCCCGAAAACTCCGAAACACATACGCCAGTTTTTAGGACTAGCTGGTTACTATAGAAGGTTCATCCAAGACTTTTCCAGAATAGCAAAACCCTTGACTGCATTAACGCATAAAGGGAAGAAATTTGAATGGAATGATGAACAAGAGAAAGCGTTTCAGTTATTGAAGAAAAAGCTAACTACGGCACCTATATTGTCATTGCCTGAAGGGAATGATGATTTTGTGATTTATTGTGATGCATCAAAGCAAGGTCTCGGTTGTGTATTAATGCAACGAACGAAGGTGATTGCTTATGCGTCTAGACAATTGAAGATTCACGAACAAAATTATACGACGCATGATTTGGAATTAGGCGCGGTTGTTTTTGCATTAAAGACTTGGAGGCACTACTTATATGGGGTCAAAAGTATTATATATACCGACCACAAAAGTCTTCAACACATATTTAATCAGAAACAACTGAATATGAGGCAGCGTAGGTGGATTGAATTATTGAATGATTACGACTTTGAGATTCGTTACCACCCGGGGAAGGCAAATGTGGTAGCCGATGCCTTGAGCAGGAAGGACAGAGAACCCATTCGAGTAAAATCTATGAATATAATGATTCATAATAACCTTACTACTCAAATAAAGGAGGCGCAACAAGGAGTTTTAAAAGAGGGAAATTTAAAGGAAGAAATACCCAAAGGATCGGAGAAACATCTTAATATTCGGGAAGACGGAACCCGGTATAGGGCTGAAAGGATTTGGGTACCAAAATTTGGAGATATGAGAGAAATGGTACTTAGAGAAGCTCATAAAACCAGATACTCAATACATCCTGGAACGGGGAAGATGTACAAGGATCTCAAGAAACATTTTTGGTGGCCGGGTATGAAAGCTGATGTTGCTAAATACGTAGGAGAATGTTTGACGTGTTCTAAGGTCAAAGCTGAGCATCAGAAACCATCAGGTCTACTTCAACAACCCGAAATCCCAGAATGGAAATGGAAAAACATTACCATGGATTTCATCACTAAATTGCCAAGGACTGCAAGTGATTTTGATACTATTTGGGTAATAGTTGATCGTCTCACCAAATCAGCACACTTCCTGCCAATAAGAGAAGATGACAAGATGGAGAATTTAGCACGACTGTATTTGAAGGAAGTCGTCTCCAGACATGGAATACCAATCTCTATTATCTCTGATAGGGATGGCAGATTTATTTCAAGATTCTGGCAGACATTATAGCAAGTATTAGGAACTCGTCTAGACATGAGTACTTCCTATCATCCACAAACTGATGGGCAGAGCGAAAGGACGATACAAACACTTGAAGACATGCTACGAGCATGTGTTATTGATTTCGGAAACAGTTGGGATCGACATCTACCATTAGCAGAATTTTCCTACAACAACAGCTACCATTCAAGAATTGAGATGGCGCCGTTTGAAGCACTTTATGGTAGAAAGTGCAGGTCTCTGATTTGTTGGAGTGAAGTGGGGGATAGACAGATTACGGGTCCGGAGATTATACAAGAAACTACCGAGAAGATCATCCAAATTCAACAACGGTTGAAAACCGCCCAAAGTCGACAAAAGAGCTACGCTGACATTAAAAGAAGAGATATAGAATTTGATATTGGAGAGATGGTCATGCTTAAAGTTGCACCTTGGAAAGGCGTTGTTCGATTTGGTAAACGAGGGAAATTAAATCCAAGGTATATTGGACCATTCAAGATTATTGATCGTGTCGGACCAGTAGCTTACCGACTTGAGTTACCTCAACAACTCGCGGCTGTACATAACACTTTCCACGTCTCGAATTTGAAGAAATGTTTTGCTAAAGAAGATCTCACTATTCCGTTAGATGAAATCCAAATCAACGAAAAACTTCAATTCATCGAAGAACTCGTAGAAATAATGGATCGTGAGGTTAAAAGACTTAAGCAAAACAAGATACCAATTGTTAAGGTTCGATGGAATGCTCGTAGAGGACCCGAGTTCACCTGGGAGCGTGAAGATCAGATGAAGAAGAAATACCCGCATCTATTTCCAGAAGATTCGTCAACACCTTCAACAGCTTAAAATTTCGGGATGAAATTTATTTAACGGGTAGGTACTGTAGTGACCCGAACTTTTCCATGTTTATATATATTAATTGAGATTGATATTTACATGATTAAATGTTTCCAACATGTTAAGCAATCAAACTTGTTAAGACTTGATTAATTGAAATATGTTTCATATAGACAATTGACCACCCAAGTTGACCGGTGATTCACGAACGTTAAAACTTGTAAAAACTATATGATGACATATATATGGATATATATATAGTTAACATGATACTATGATAAGTAAACATATCATTAATTATATTAACAATGAACTACATATGTAAAAATAAGACTACTAACTTAATGATTTTTAAACGAGACATATATGTAACGATTATCGTTGTAAAGACATTTAATGTATATATATCATATTAGGAGATATTCATACATGATGATATCATGATAATATAATAATTTAAAATCTCATTTGATATTAGAAACATTGGGTTAACAACATTTAACAAGATCGTTAACCTAAAGGTTTCAAAACAACACTTACATGTAACGACTAACGATGACTTAACGACTCAGTTAAAATGTATATACATGTAGTGTTTTAATATGTATTTATACACTTTTGAAAGACTTCAATACACTTATCAAAATACTTCTACTTAACAAAAATGCTTACAATTACATCCTCGTTCAGTTTCATCAACAATTCTACTCGTATGCACCCGTATTCGTACTCGTACAATACACAGCTTTTAGATGTATGTACTATTGGTATATACACTCCAATGATCAGCTCTTAGCAGCCCATGTGAGTCACCTAACACATGTGGGAACCATCATTTGGCAACTAGCATGAAATATCTCATAAAATTACAAAAATATGAGTAATCATTCATGACTTATTTACATGAAAACAAAATTACATATCCTTTATATCTAATCCATACACCAACGACCAAAAACACCTACAAACACTTTCATTCTTCAATTTTCTTCATCTAATTGATCTCTCTCAAGGTCTATCTTCAAGTTCTAAGTGTTCTTCATATATTCTACAAGTTCTAGTTACATAAAATCAAGAATACTTTCAAGTTTGCTAGTTCACTTCCAATCTTGTAAGGTGATCATCCAACCTCAAGAAATCTTTGTTTCTTACAGTAGGTTATCATTCTAATACAAGGTAATAATCATATTCAAACTTTTGTTCAATTTCTATAACTATAACAATCTTATTTCAAGTGATGATCTTACTTGAACTTGTTTTCGTGTCATGATTCTGCTTCAAGAACTTCGAGCCATCCAAGGATCCGTTGAAGCTAGATCCATTTTTCTCTTTTCCAGTAGGTTTATCCAAGGAACTTAAGGTAGTAATGATGTTCATAACATCATTCGATTCATACATATAAAGCTATCTTATTCGAAGGTTTAAACTTGTAATCACTAGAACATAGTTTAGTTAATTCTAAACTTGTTCGCAAAAAAAATTTAATCCTTCTAACTTGACTTTTAAAATCAACTAAACACATGTTCTATATCTATATGATATGCTAACTTAATGATTTAAAACCTGGAAACACGAAAAACACCGTAAAACCGGATTTACGCCGTCGTAGTAACACCGCTGGCTGTTTTGGGTTAGTTAATTAAAAACTATGATAAACTTTGATTTAAAAGTTGTTATTCTGAGAAAATGATTTTTATTATGAACATGAAACTATATCCAAAAATTATGGTTAAACTCAAAGTGGAAGTATGTTTTCTAAAATGGTCATCTAGACGTCGTTCTTTCGACTGAAATGACTACCTTTACAAAAACGACTTGTAACTTATTTTTCCGACTATAAACCTATACTTTTTCTGTTTAGATTCATAAAATAGAGTTCAATATGAAACCATAGCAATTTGATTCACTCAAAACGGATTTAAAATAAAGAAGTTATGGGTAAAACAAGTTTGGATAATTTTTCTCATTTTAGCTACGTGAAAATTGGTAACAAATCTATTCCAACCATAACTTAATCAACTTGTATTGTATATTATGTAATCTTGAGATACCATAGACACGTATACAATGTTTCGACCTATCATGTCGACACATCTATATATATTTCGGAACAACCATAGACACTCTATATGTGAATGTTGGAGTTAGCTATACAGGGTTGAGGTTGATTCCAAAATATATATAGTTTGAGTTGTGATCAATACTGAGATACGTATACACTGGGTCGTGGATTGATTCAATATAATATTTATCGATTTATTTCTGTACATCTAACTGTGGACAACTAGTTGTAGGTTACTAACGAGGACAGCTGACTTAATAAACTTAAAACATCAAAATATATTAAAAGTATTGTAAATATATTTTGAACATACTTTGATATATATGTATATATTGTTATAGGTTCGTGAATCAACCAGTGGCCAAGTCTTACTTCCCGACGAAGTAAAAATCTGTGAAAGTGAGTTATAGTCCCACTTTTAAAATCTAATATTTTTGGGATGAGAATACATGCAGGTTTTATAAATGATTTACAAAATAGACACAAGTACGTGAAACTACATTCTATGGTTGGATTATCGAAATCGAATATGCCCCTTTTTATTAAGTCTGGTAATCTAAGAATTAGGGAACAGACACCCTAATTGACGCGAATCCTAAAGATAGATCTATTGGGCCTAACAAACCCCATCCAAAGTACCGGATGCTTTAGTACTTCGAAATTTATATCATATCCGAAGGGTGTCCCGGAATGATGGGGATATTCTTATATATGCATCTTGTTAATGTCGGTTACCAGGTGTTCACCATATGAATGATTTTTATCTCTATGTATGGGATGTGTATTGAAATATGAAATCTTGTGGTCTATTATTATGATTTGATATATATAGGTTAAACCTATAACTCACCAACATTTTTTTGACGTTTTAAGCATGTTTATTCTCAGGTGATTATTAAGAGCTTCCGCTGTTGCATACTTAAATAAGGACGAGATTTGGAGTCCATGCTTGTATGATATTGTGTAAAAACTGCATTCAAGAAACTTATTTTGTTGTAACATATTTGTATTGTAAACCATTATGTAATGGTCGTGTGTAAACAGGATATTTTAGGTTATCATTATTTGATAATCTACGTAAAGCTTTTTAAACCTTTATTGATGAAATAAAGGTTATGGTTTGTTTTAAAATGAATGTAGTCTTTGAAAAACGTCTCATATAGAGGTCAAAACCTCGCAACGAAATCAATTAATATGGAACGTTTTTAATCAATAAGAACGGGACATTTCAAACATAACCGTTATGGCCGTTGATAAGACAGCGTGTTGTAACGTCGTCAAAGGGATGAGGGTTACGTAATGTCCAACAGTCCCGTAACAATCTAAAAACCTCATTTCTTACCCCAATTACCGACTCCGTCACTTGTGGGAACGTTTTGTTTAATATTTGTAGCCCGATGTTCTTGTTCTCACTTTGGTGAGAAGCGAACATTACTAATCCGTAAGCATAACATGCTTCTTTATGTTGCATGTTAGCCGCTTTTTCTAAATCACGAAGTCCAATATTCGGATATATTGAGTCAAAATAATTTCTTAACCCATTGCGTAAAATAGCATTTGGGTTCCCCGCAATATATGCGTCAAAGTAAACACATCGTAACTTATGGATTTCCCAATGTGATATCCCCCATCTTTCGAACGAAAGCCTTTTATAAACCAAGGCATTCTTGGAACGTTTTTCGAATGCCTTACAAACTGATCTAGCCTTAAATAGTTGTGCCGAAGAATTCTGACCGACTCTAGACAAGATTTCATCAATCATGTCTCCGGGTAGGTCTCTTAAAATATTGGGTTGTCTATCCATTTTGTGTTTTTATACTGTAAAATAGACAAGAGTTAGATTCATAAAAAAAAATACTTATTTAATACAAGCAATTTTTACATATATCATAAAGCATAAGCACACTATATTACATATATTACACCACACGAATACAACTATCTTATTCCGACTCGCTTGTTTCT
This sequence comes from Rutidosis leptorrhynchoides, assembly GCF_046630445.1. NCBI lineage: Eukaryota > Viridiplantae > Streptophyta > Magnoliopsida > Asterales > Asteraceae > Rutidosis > Rutidosis leptorrhynchoides. Next base: position 342,054,897 of record NC_092336.1, read on the forward strand.
TCTTCTTCGGTTTTGGTTCGTTTTGCCAAGTTTCTAGGGATATATGATGTTCCCCTAATACGAGCCGTCGTTTTCCACATTGGTTTAGAAAAACCTGGTGGTTTAGAGGTTCCCGGGTCATTGTTACAACTTAAGGACTTCGGGAGTTGACGATACATATAAAGTTCATCGGGGTTGGAATTAGATTTCTCTATTTTTATTCCCTTTCCCTTATTAGTTTCTTTTGCCTTTTTAAATTCAGTTGGGGTAATTTCTATAACATCATCGGAATTCTCGTCGGAATCCGATTCATCGGAGAATTGGTAATCCTCCCAATATTTTGCTTCCTTGGCGGAAACACCATTGACCATAATTAACCTTGGTCGGTTGGTTAAGGATTTTCTTTTACTTAACCGTTTTATTATTTCCCCTACCGGTTCTATTTCTTCATCCGGTTCCGATTCTTCTTCCGGTTCCGATTCTTCTTCCGGTTCCGACTCTTCTTCCGGTTCCTCTTCGGGAACTTGTGAATCAGTCCACGAATCATTCCAATTTACATTTGACTCTTCATTATTATTAGGTGAGTCAATGGGACTTGTTCTAGAGGTAGACATCTATCACATAATATCAAACGCATTAAGAGATTAATATATCACATAATATTCACATGTTAAAAATATATAGTTTCCAACAAAATTTGTTAAGCAATCATTTTTCAAGTAAACACGGTCGAAGTACAGACTCACTAATGCATCCTAACAAACTCGATAAGACACACTAATGCAAAAATTCTGGTTCTCTAAGACCAACGCTCGGATACCAACTGAAATGTCCCGTTCTTATTGATTAAAAACGTTCCATATTAATTGATTTCGTTGCGAGGTTTTGACCTCTATATGAGACGTTTTTCAAAGACTGCATTCATTTTAAAACAAACCATAACCTTTATTTCATCAATAAAGGTTTAAAAAGCTTTACGTAGATTATCAAATAATGATAATCTAAAATATCCTGTTTACACACGACCATTACATAATGGTTTACAATACAAATATGTTACAACAAAATAAGTTTCTTGAATGCAGTTTTTACACAATATCATACAAGCATGGACTCCAAATCTCGTCCTTATTTAAGTATGCAACAGCGGAAGCTCTTAATAATCACCTGAGAATAAGCATGCTAAAAACGTCAACAAAAATGTTGGTGAGTTATAGGTTTAACCTATATATATCAAATCAAAATAATAGACCACAAGATTTCATATTTCAATACACATCCCATACATAGAGATAAAAATCATTCATATGGTGAACACCTGGTAACCGACATTAACAAGATGCATATATAAGAATATCCCCATCATTCCGGGACACCCTTCGGATATGATATAAATTTCGAAGTACTAAAGCTTCCGGTACTTTGGATGGAGTTTGTTAGACCCAATAGATCTATCTTTAGGATTCGCGTCAATTAGGGTGTCTGTTCCCTAATTCTTAGATTACCAGACTTAATAAAAAGGAGCATATTCGATTTCGATAATTCAACCATAGAATGTAGTTTCACGTACTTGTGTCTATTTTGTAAATCATTTATAAAACCTGCATGTATTCTCATCCCAAAAATATTAGATTTTAAAAGTGGGACTATAACTCACTTTCACAGATTTTTACTTCGTCGGGAAGTAAGACTTGGCCACTGGTTGATTCACGAACCTATAACAATATATACATATATATCAAAGTATGTTCAAAATATATTTACAACACTTTTAATATATTTTGATGTTTTAAGTTTATTAAGTCAGCTGTCATCGTTAGTAACCTACAACTAGTTGTCCACAGTTAGATGTACAGAAATAAATCGATAAATATTATCTTGAATCAATCCACGACCCAGTGTATACGTATCTCAGTATTGATCACAACTCAAACTATATATATTTTGGAATCAACCTCAACCCTGTATAGCTAACTCCAACATTCACATATAGAGTGTCTATGGTTGTTCCGAAATATATATAGATGTGTCGACATGATAGGTCGAAACATTGTATACGTGTCTATGGTATCTCAAGATTATATAATATACAATACAAGTTGATTAAGTTATGGTTGGAATAGATTTGTTACCAATTTTCACGTAGCTAAAATGAGAAAAATTATCCAATCTTGTTTTACCCATAACTTCTTCATTTTAAATCCGTTTTGAGTGAATCAAATTGCTATGGTTTCATATTGAACTCTATTTTATGAATCTAAACAGAAAAAGTATAGGTTTATAGTCGGAAAAATAAGTTACAAGTCGTTTTTGTAAAGGTAGTCATTTCAGTCGAAAGAACGACGTCTAGATGACCATTTTAGAAAACATACTTCCACTTTGAGTTTAACCATAATTTTTGGATATAGTTTCATGTTCATAATAAAAATCATTTTCTCAGAATAACAACTTTTAAATCAAAGTTTATCATAGTTTTTAATTAACTAACCCAAAACAGCCCGCGGTGTTACTACGACGGCGTAAATCCGGTTTTACGGTGTTTTTCGTGTTTTCAGGTTTTAAATCATTAAGTTAGCATATCATATAGATATAGAACATGTGTTTAGTTGATTTTAAAAGTCAAGTTAGAAGGATTAACTTTTGTTTGCGAACAAGTTTAGAATTAACTAAACTATGTTCTAGTGATTACAAGTTTAAACCTTCGAATAAGATAGCTTTATATGTATGAATCGATTGATGTTATGAATATCATTACTACCTTAAGTTCCTTGGATAAACCTACTGGAAAAGAGAAAAATGGATTTAGCTTCAACGGATCCTTGGATGGCTCGAAGTTCTTGAAGCAGAATCATGACACGAAAACAAGTTCAAGTAAGATCATCACTTGAAATAAGATTGTTATAGTTATAGAAATTGAACCAAAGTTTGAATATGATTATTACCTTGTATTAGAATGATAACCTACTGTAAGAAACAAAGATTTCTTGAGGTTGGATGATCACCTTACAAGATTGGAAGTGAGCTAGCAAACTTGAAAGTATTCTTGATTTTATGTAACTAGAACTTGTAGAATATATGAAGAACACTTAGAACTTGAAGATAGAACTCGAGAGAGATCAATTAGATGAAGAAAATTGAAGAATGAAAGTGTTTGTAGGTGTTTTTAGTCGTTGGTGTATGGATTAGATATAAAGGATATGTAATTTTGTTTTCATGTAAATAAGTCATGAATGATTACTCATATTTTTGTAATTTTATGAGATATTTCATGCTAGTTGCCAAATGATGGTTCCCACATGTGTTAGGTGACTCACATGGGCTGCTAAGAGCTGATCATTGGAGTGTATATACCAATAGTACATACATCTAAAAGCTGTGTATTGTACGAGTACGAATACGGGTGCATACGAGTAGAATTGTTGATGAAACTGAACGAGGATGTAATTGTAAGCATTTTTGTTAAGTAGAAGTATTTTGATAAGTGTATTGAAGTCTTTCAAAAGTGTATAAATACATATTAAAACACTACATGTATATACATTTTAACTGAGTCGTTAAGTCATCGTTAGTCGTTACATGTAAGTGTTGTTTTGAAACCTTTAGGTTAACGATCTTGTTAAATGTTGTTAACCCAATGTTTATAATATCAAATGAGATTTTAAATTATTATATTATCATGATATTATCATGTATGAATATTTCTTAATATGATATATATACATTAAATGTCTTTACAACGATAATCGTTACATATATGTCTCGTTTAAAAATCATTAAGTTAGTAGTCTTGTTTTTACATATGTAATTCATTGTTAATATACTTAATGATATGTTTACTTATCATAGTATCATGTTAACTATATATATATATATATATATATATATATATATATATATATATATATATATATATATATATATATATATATATATATATATATATATCCATATATATGTCATCATATAGTTTTTACAAGTTTTAACGTTCGTGAATCACCGGTCAACTTGGGTGGTCAATTGTCTATATGAAACATATTTCAATTAATCAGGTCTTAACAAGTTTGATTGCTTTACATGTTGGAAATATTTAATCATGTAAATATCAATCTCAATTAATATATATAAACATGGAAAAGTTCGGGTCACTACAGATGGTGATGTTAAGGCGGTGTTTGAGCTGTAACAGTCCGTGATTAGTAGGAGCAGTCATGGATGATTTTAATGGTAGTTTGATGATTTGAATATCGATTAAAACAGAATTTTTCAGCTGCAGTAGCAGCGGATTAATTAACAGAAACATGGCAGTGGTCGTGGTTGGAAGTAGTTCATGATGGTGACAAAGTGGAGGTGAAGGTGATGGCGTTGACAGTGGTCTTGGTGATTGATGTAGGGTGGTCGTGGTTGTAGTTGTAAAAGAAAAAGAAAGGAACAAGGGAAATGGTGATAGCGGTTGAAAGTGTCGATGGTTGCTATGGTTGTTCACGATGGTACTCACGGTGGAAGGTTGTGTAGTCGCCGGTGATAATGAAGGAGAAGGGGTGATGTTCTTGTGGTTATGAGTCTATCTCTTTGCATACACATTTATATAACTTATATATAAATATAATATTAATAATAATTATAATAATTAATAATATAATAATCATTTATCAATAAGGAAACGTGTGTATTGAAAAGAAAATATCAACTAGGCATAATTATCAGCCTCTTTCTACCGACAGTTTTCCCCGAATATTATATCGTGTTCATTGCTAAACAGTTAACATATAAAGGTGTTCCTAAAAATTCCCAAATTTTTAGATTAAATATATTTAATTATTTCACTCATTAACTATTTGAAACCTGATCAAAAAGGTTCGGTAATTATTTATTTTCTGTACCAAATGATATGTACGGAGTACTAAAATTTAATCTAGAAAGGTAAAAATATTTTTATCAAATCTAAAATCTTCGTAATCAATTTACAGTTCAATTTTTATTTTAAATCTTCATAAACTTGTATTAGATCTATATGAACACTAGTGAAATGCCAACCGAGTATTACAATCGTTCACTATTTATATTTATTTTTAATATATTTTCTTTCTATATAGAACCGGTTTTAAATAACAAGTTTTATTAAGTAATTAAATATATTACTTATATATTTCTAAACAAATAAATGTAATATAACATTATATATTTACATATATTTAAATGTTTATGTACCTACTTACAAATAGTGGTTCGTGAATCGTCGAGAGTAGTCGAAGTTTAATGAAGATAAAAAAACAGTTAAAAATTTTGAGACTTAACTTAACAGACTTTGCTTATCGTGTCAAAATATTAAATCGTATCGAGAATTTGATTTAAAATTAGTCAAAATTTTTCGGGTCGTGACAGTACCTACCCGTTAAAGAAATTTCATCCCGAAATTTGAGTAAGGTCGTCATGGCTAACAATAAAAACTGTTTTCATGAAGAATATGAGTTGATGAATAAAGTTTTATCATTATTGATTAATATAGATAAAACAATTCGATTACTCGAAGAGTACGAGTGAAGCTATCATAAAAGATTGAGATAGAACTTTAACTTTTTGACGTAGTCACGGTGTATTTCCGGAATTCCAGGGATTCAAAGAAAATCTTCGAAATCTAAGAGATTTGATTCTTCGGCGAATAAAGTGATTAAGATCTTTATAATTAAATACGGTGATCTGTCTCGATTTTTCTATCAGATATTTCACTATAAATTAACTTCTTCCATTCCGTTACTTTTACCATTCCTATATCCAATTCCCAATTTCAAAAGTTTATGAAAATGCTAAATCCAGTTCTGATCCTTGTCCTTATCCTTACTATCACAACCATCATTCTCCTTTTCCAACTTTCACCAGAGGAGTCTGCTTATTTCTACTTTGTCCTTGGGGTTATAGTGCTTTTAATCCTCCTGTGTCTTTATGTTGCTATAAACATTGATATACACGGTTTGTAATTTATGTGTCGTTATCGGGCTTTATATCTTCTCTTATACTTCAAAGTCCTTGCTTCTGTTTTCTATAATCATTGTCATCCACAGTTAATACTCCCCCCATATTTGCTGCGATTTATACTCCAATTTCTATTTCGGAGCTTTGTCCCTTCGTTTCTTCTTCTTGCAATTGGCATCTCTTGTAATGGTCCAAAATTCGTAGATATAAGTTTCAGAATGAACATTGTTAATGTTCTAAGAAAGAAATGGTAATAGCACAATTTGACTTGTCAAATTACCAGAATATCCGGGAAAAGACCGAATCATCAAGAAAAAAATATTTTCTTGAAATGTTTAGAGGTTAAATAGAATACAAGAGTCGTGTAACATGGCACATGATGATGGTACTGTGAATCATCACGTTCCATTAGAAACTCAGCATGAATTACTGTAATATAATCACGTTGATCAAGTGCCATTATATTATACTAACTTATGCTTCAGTTCCCAAGACTACTTCAAAAGCATTCATACTTTAAACTCGAAGGTTTCAAAATTTAGAAACTAAAATAGTTTCTTTTATGATGTAATACAGATAGAGCGGAGAGATAATTAATATTTGACAAGAATATTTATGAAGATATCTTCAGAAATATTGAGGATATTTATAATGAAAGATACAATGGTATCTTAGGATTTTAGAATTAAATTGTGATGAAGAAATTCATTTACGATGATTTAGAGCGATTAAGGAGCAAGGTATTCGCTAAAAATTTCATCAGAACAGAATCATCAGGATTCTTTATGTACAAGGTTAGTCCTTGTAATTCGTTCAGAGTCTCCTTCATGGTTTCACATAATTCGCTTTTTGGTACTAAATTTTCTATTAAGCGTTTCTAACACTCCCTTCTTTATCTTCATACTTTTGACTGTTAATGTCATCAATAGTTTTCGCTGCTTTATCAGCTTTCTCAAAATTCGAAGAACTGATTCGTAGACTAGTAATGTTCAGAATTTCAGAATAGGAGATCATAATTCTAAGAGATAAATGTTATATGTATACATATAACTATTGATGTAGAAATGCTGCGAGATTCAAAATACTGATTGCTGATTCTCGATAACTGGTATGTCAATTCTCGTTAGAAGATGCGGATGTGTATATGATAGGGTTTTAATGAACAAATATAATGATTTTTCGGAGAGACTTAAGTCAATGAGTAATGAAGTTGATGCTAAGTTTTCTGATAATGTGATGGGGTGTAAACGGTTCCCCAGTAACGATGACGAAAGGCAAACTTATAAATCAAGGTTATAATAAGGTTTTTTTCTAACGAAAAGTCGAGGTTGACTTGCTAGAGCTGTGACAAAATTGGCTATCTCGAACAAGAGTTGCAAAGTTATTTCCGGTAATAACAACACCAAAGGAGCTAGCACAGATACGTGTTAAACGTTTAATCAGGTTCCGAGTGTTTTCAGGTGTATAACTATATGTATCAATCTTTTCTTCCGTAGATAAAGTGCGGTTGGTTCACCCTCTCGATTGAGGTGTTTTCAAAAATCATGAAAGGTTTGAACGCAGATTGTAATCGTCAAGATACAAATGAGGTTTAAGATGAAATCAAGTGGCAAACTTGAAGAATTGTTTAGTTTCATATGTTATAATCAATATTTTAAATTTATTTTTAATTGTCCAATGTTGATAGTCCAATAATCGATTTATATATATATATAATCTTAGAATTATCCCACGATGTATTGTATACGTATCGTCTTTGCATCAACCCAGAGACGTGTTGTAGACGTATTGTCTTAGAATTAACTAAGACGTATTGTGTACGTATTGTCTTAGGATTTATCAAAACGTATTGTATACTTATTGTGTTAGGATGTACCAAATATTCGAATTAATAAATACGTATCATGACCCGTGTACAACTTATTATCTCAGAATTAATCCGACGTATTGTGTACATGTGTCCCGATTTATCCGACGATATGTAAAGTGCGTAAAATAAATAACAGTATTTAAATGACGATAAATAAAATTGCGAGAATATAAATTGCGATAATTAAATTGCGATAAATAAAATGTAACCAGTTAGCTAGGAACAGTTACCGTGGATTCTTAACAATATTTCAATTAGTTAATTCGTTTGTTTCTAACAAATTTTATTTGTCCAATGTTTTCTTCATTATGCCACTTGTTGGATTCTGAGGAGTCAAAATCCAAATATGAAATTGAATAAAAATGGTTATTTTGGGGTGAACAGATTCCTATATCAGTGAATGTAAATAGGATAGTAAATGACTGTTGAATCAAATTCGAAGAATGTACAGTGTAACTTATTAATGTGAAATCTAAATATTCCTCGGGTATTACCTACCCGTTAAAATATTTTCACCATTAACATTTTGTACAAAAGAACTTTTAATTACAATCTTTATGAAAATATATATACATACATATTTTCTTCAGATGTAATCATGGATTTAATGAGTCAATAAGATATTAAACTCATTTGATTTATCGTTAGTACTAGATTATATAATCTCTAAAACTTTTGAAATTACATAATCACCATGTCGAGCGAAGATAATCGATGTAGAACGATATGTATAACGAAGATAAAGTAGATATAATGATACGTAGATCGATGATTATGCTCGAGGTACAGAATGAGATGTTGAGGCACATGGTGTTGAAACTTGGGTTGTTGGTGGTACTGGTGTTGATGTTGGTGGTGTTGTTGGTGCCGGTGATGTTGCTGAAGCTGGTAGGTTTTGCACCATATTTTCCAAAGCCACTACTCGAGCGCGAAGTTCGTTGACTTCTTCTATTATTCTGGGATGATTGTCAATTGGAACGAGCGGATTAATAAGGTTTAGAATTGTAGAGATTATGTAATCGTTGCGAGCTATTCTAGAAATGAGGGTGAAAAATGGTGTTTCGGATAGGTTCGTCGGTATGTGCTTCAGGTTCTTCACCGAGGGTGAATAAGGTTGATGGAAAGGATTACCTTCTTCTCGTCTCCATTGATTAAGTTTACTTCGAATCCATCAGATGAATTGGGGATGGATGATTGATTGATTCATTCTGGTGACGCTGCTTTTGGGGCTGGAGTGGGACTCCATATCGGAATCCGAGGGACTTGAACTAGTTGTGAGTTCCATTGCGTACGATTGAATAAAGGATTTTTCGATATGAAATGATTTTCGGATATCAGATGATATTCTAATTATATAGAATACCTATACATAGTATAGAAGATCCCGTAGATTACGAAGGGATTTAAGGAAACGTGTCAGATAAAGTCTACAGTAACAGATACGCTAAGATATGAATTAGCAGATACGCTAAGATATGAATTTATCTGTACACTATCTATCAAATAAGTGCAGGAAGTCGTGTCTAGACTTAGGAATGATAAGCAGGTAATTTTCCACTAGGAATGATAAACAATACTTATAATATGCAGCTAAGGTCGAAGTCCAGACTTGCTAATGCATCATAACAACTATCAGTTAGACACACTAATGCAAGACCTGATTCGCTAGGACCAACGCTCTGATACCACCTGTGACGACCCGTCCTAATCCTCCTGGACGAAGTCATCAACATTTGGTCCCATTGCGAGGTACTGTCCTAAATATGCCATGAATGACTCTGAGTAATATCTTTTAAATGAGCAAATGCACAGCGGAAGATTTCTTTCATACCTGAGAATAAACATGCTTAAAAGTGTCAACTAAAAGGTTGGTGAGTTCATAGGTTTATCATAACAATCATTTCATTTTATTAATAGACCACAAGATTTCCGTTTACATAAACGTTTTAATAAAAATATTCTAAGTGGTTGAGCACTTGGTAACCATACTTAACATTTAATCAACGTCGCATATTCCCTTTATTATGAAATCTCACTACACTGTACCAAGTGTAGTCACCGAAATGAAGTACTCTGCAACCGTTGAATACTGGTCGTCCAGCCCGGTTGGGGTTGTCAGGCCCGATAGATCTATCAACAGGATTCGCGTTTACAATACCGCATGTAAATGGTAGTTACCAAGCTACAGGGAAGTATGCCAGTGGTACAACTCAACGTAGAATATATTTTAAGTACTTGTGTCTATTCCGTAAAGCATTCATAAAAGCAGCGCATGTATTCTCAGCCCAAAAATATATATCGCAAAAGCAATTAAAAAGGGAGCAAATGAAACTCACCATACTGTATTTTGTAGTAAAATACATAGAACGACATTGAACAAGTATAGAGTTGACCTCGGATTCACGAACCTATATAATTTGTGTATATATTAACACACATAATTGTAATCGAACAAATATATATCATTAGTGATATACTTGTTATTTTAATAAATTATGTGTTTCATTAATAACTTAATTAAATGTATTTATTTTATATACTTTAAATAAATAAAAATGTTAATATAGTTTAATTACATATATATGTTTATATGACTAATTTTTATTGTGTTAATGATAATAATATTATTAGTAATATTGAAAATAATAATAATAATAATAATAATAATAATAATAATAATAATAATAATAGTAATGTAAAAATAATAATATTAGTGTTAAAAATAATAATAGTAGTGATAATAACATAAAAATGATAAAAATAATGATAATTCTAATAATAATAATAATGATAGTTTTAATAATAAATGATAATTCTAGTAAAAGTGATAATAATGATAATAAGTTTAATAATACAATACTAACAATCATATTAATAATAGTAATGATAATATTAATAATAATACTTATGTTATTAATAATAATAGTAATAATTATACTAATATTTATAAAATGATACTAATTTTAAAATTAATAATAATAATAAATTTTTATTATCTTCATAATAATAACAATAATAATAATAATAATCATGTTATTAGTCTTGTAATAAATATATGTAATCTAGAATAATAACAACAACAATAATAATAATAATAATAATAATAATAATAATAATAATAATAATAATAATAATAATAATAATAATAATAATAATAATAATAATAATAATAATAATAATAATAATAATAATAATAATAATAATAAGAATGCTACCTCAAAAGAATAGGCTTTTAAAAAAAATAACGCCACTGCTTGGGCTCAAACCCACGACCTCTCATTAATCAATTTCCTTCCAAACCACTCCTCCGTTTTTACTTTCTGTTTAAACTAGCAACTTAGAATCTTTTAACCCGTCGTCATCATCATCATCATCAATCTTACCCATATTTTGCTAATCATATTTCACGGACCAATTACAAAATAAGATCTCGGCCCAAACGAATCAATAAAATCTATCGGCCCAATTAGAAAAATCCATTTATTTGGTGTCCATACACAACTAGATCAAATATAAAACCCAATAATCAAGTTATTTGGCCCAAGTTCCATCCAGCAATTTAAGGGTTTCGGTGTTGGGTGTTTGCGACAGAAAAAAAAATAGAACGCAGGATTTATTTATTATTTTTAAACGCGAACAGGAATAAACAGATACTGTAGCATCTTCATCTTCTTAAACTATGTTTTCCTGTATCAGCAATAACAAAGAGTGGCAGCAAATCAGGCTGTTATAGGTGGCGATGGTGAGCTGTAACCGTAGAAGGAAAAAAAATATAACGGTGGTGGTTTTCACGACGTGAGCAGGAAAAAAATTATGATGGATTGAAAGGTGGCTCACGGTTTGAAGTGGGTTGTCGAGCAAAAAGAAAACAGAATCGATTGTTATTTAAGGTGGGATTGATAATCAACAGAAGATAGGACATTAGGGAGGTTTCAAGGTTGAAGGTGGTGACGGGTTTAAGGTGACCGGGTTGTGGTGGTACTCCGGTGGCGAATGATGGTTAGCCGTAGGTGTTAGGGTGGTGATAGGGTGTCGATGGTGATGTTAAGGCAGTGTTTGAGCTGTAACAGTCCGTGATTAGTAGGAGCAGTCATGGATGATTTTAATGGTAGTTTGATGATTTGAATATCGATTAAAACAGAATTTTGCAGCTGCAGTAGCAGCGGATTAATTAACAGAAACATGGCAGTGGTCGTGGTTGGAAGTAGTTCATGATGGTGACAAAGTGGAGGTGAAGGTGATGGCGTTGACAGTGGTCTTGGTGATTGATGTAGGGTGGTCGTGGTTGTAGTTGTAAAAGAAAAAGAAAGGAACAAGGGAAATGGTGATAGCGGTTGAAAGTGGCGATGGTTGCTATGGTTGTTCACGATGGTACTCACGGTGGAAGGTTGTGTAGTCGCCGGTGATAATGAAGGAGAAAGGGTGATGTTCTTGTGGTTGTGAGTCTATCTCTTTGCATACATATTTATATAACTTATATATAAATATAATATTAATAATAATTATAATAATTAATAATATAATAATCATTTATCAATAAGGAAACGTGTGTATTGAAAATAAAATATCAACTAGGCATAATTATCAGCCTCTTTCTACCGACAGTTTTCCCCGAATATTATATCGTGTCCATTGCTAAACAGTTAACATATAAAGGTGTTCTTAAAAATTCCCAAATTTTTAGATTAAATATATTTAATTATTTCACTCATTAACTGTTTAAAACCTGATCAAAAAGGTCCGGTAATTATTTATTTTCTATACCAAATGATATGTATAGAGTACTAAAATTTAATCTAGAAAGGTAAAAATATTTTTATCAAATCTAAAATCTTCGTAATCGATTTACAGTTCAATTTTTATTTTAAATCTTCATAAACTTGTATTAGATCTATATGAACACTAGTGAAATGCCAATCGAGTATTACAATCGTTCACTATTTATATTTATTTTTAATATATTTTCTTTCTATATAGAACCGGTTTTAAATAACAAGTTTTATTAAGTAATTAAATATATTACTTATATATTTCTAAACAAATAAATGTAATATAACATTATATATTTACATATATTTAAATGTATATGTACCTACTTACAAATAGTGGTTCGTGAATCGTCGAGAGTAGTCGAAGTTTAATGAAGATAAGAAAACAGTTAAAAATTTTGAGACTTAACTTAACATATTTTGCTTATCGTGTCAAAATATTAAATCGTATCGAGAATTTGATTTAAAATTTGTCGAAATTTTTCGGGTCGTGACACCTACCTTTCTTAAAACAAGCAAAAAAGCTTGTTATGTGGGAAGTAGGCAACTTGGAATTAATTCCAACCACGTTCATTACCATTGAATGTGAAATCCTACGAATTCTTTAAGAATTCAATCGTAGGTCACTTGCACCAAGGCGGGTGTCAACGGTATGAACGGTGATTGTATCGTGTGGTCAAAACCGGGCCATGCGCTAGATCAAAAACTTGAATAGGGCGATCCTCATTGTTTCTCCTAACAAGGACAATGTTGCACCCGACCACTTTATATAACCCGAGGAGTAAAGTCTCCAAATCGACACACTTGCTGATTTATTTCAGAAGTTGTAGTCCAGACCAGTTATAGGGTGACGAAAAGTCTTGAAAAGTCATTGCTAACATCGACTGGAAATCTACCAGGCCTCAACATCAAACAGGGGTAACTGTCACGACCCGGAAAATTTCGACTAATTTTAAACCAAACTCTCGATACGATTTAATATTCTTGACATGAAAAGAGAAATCTGTTAGGTTGAGTCTCAAAAATTTTAAACTGTTTCATATATTCATTTGACCTTCGACTGTTCCCGACGATTCACTAACAACTATTTGTAAATGGTTACATATATATTTAATATATATATATATATATATATATATATAAATATGTATATAAATATTTCTTGTAAATATATAAAATTATAATAAATTTAATTGTTTAAAAATATATAATATATTTACTTTAGTAGTTAAACTGCCATTTAAAAACTTTTTATATATAGAACGAGATTATATTAAAAGTAAATGATTTCGAGCTTAAATAGTAAACAATTGGGATACTCGGTTGGCATTTCATTAATATTCATATAAATCTAATACGAGTTTATGAAAGATTAAGATAAAAGTTGGAATGTAAATTGATTACGAAGATTTTAGATTTGTTAAAAATATTTTTACATTTTTAAGTTTAAATATTAGTACTCCGTAGATATAAATTGGAACAGAAAATAAATAATTATCGAACCTTTTTGATCAGGTTTCAAACAGTTAATGAGTGAAATAATTAGTTATATTTAATCTAAAAGTTTGGGATTTTTAGGAAAACTTTTATATATTAACTGTTTAGCAATGGACACGATATAATACTCCGTGAATTCATAAAAGAACAAACCTCGGGCGGCCAAACTGTTGGAGATACACGTTTAAGAGATATATTATATTATTAATATATTATTATTAATTTGATATTACTGTGTACCTTTTGAAATTTATTTCATCTGCATTATATTACATATATAGACAGATATAGATATAGGTGATAGTATTAGATGAATTGTATTTCAATCACATCTTTTCTATCTTTTCTCTCAATTCTTGAAACACCCTTCGGCCAACTATGAGCACCACCATATCTCTTTCTCTCCTAATTCTACAACCGTGAGCATCATCACCTTCATCATATTAAACGGCCATCACCAACGACACTTCAAACATCGTGCTACCACCACCACCATACGTTTCAACCTCCACCATATCCACCATCTCCGTTGAACCACCGGTTACCAACACCCACTTCCATCATTAAAAATGGCTACTAGGCTCATTGATTCTAGTTCCACTCGAGCCAAACAACACCCATTTAATGTTTTCGTTTCTATTTTCGGTGTACGTCTGAAAGCTAACACCACCATTGTAAGCTACTGTTACTGCTACGTTTTTCTGTTTTCCATTTCATTCGAACCACATCATCTCGATCCTTCTCTCTAGCTCTCTCTCTCCCTCATAACCTTGAATCACCACCTTGAAACCCACACAGAAACCATCTCTCTGTCTCTTTAATTTCTTTCGAACGTATCCAATCACCAAGACCACCCTACCATCATTTTTTTTCTATATTCAAACACCCCAAAACCAAATCATAATCGTAAGCTTACTGCTAATGAGCATTCTGTTTTCTGTCTTTACTTCCAGTCGAACCCAACACCATCTAATACCGCCACCACAGATCCACCATCATGGTTTTACTTATGTTCTTGTTATTTTTCGAAGACCCAGAAGATAATCAAGCCACTGTTACTGTTTTGTTTTCGTTCGAATGATGATAATGATTGTGATGCTACAGTGAATACGATGATGATGATGGAATAGTGAAGTTGTTTAAATGAAGATGATATAGGAACTTGTGGCAGACAACAAGTAAACATTCAACACCACATGTGTATTAAAAAAAAGGATATCGAGCTGTGCATGATGATATGAAAATTATGTAGTTGGTGGAATATTAAGTTAATGGTAGGGTTAGGAAAACATGTACATCGAGTCACTAAACTCCTTGAAAACAGCCGAAGACAGGAACAAAATAAAAAAAAAATTGTTACAGGACCTAAAATGGGCCAGTAGTTCTAACTGGGCTGGTGAGGCAATGGATCGTGTAATTCAGTTTTTTTTTTAGGTTGGGCCGAGACCTCATTCTTCTATTGGGCTGAGGTTCAATTAAAATGACGGGCCATGTGGTTGTGTAGATGAGCCAAAAATTAGGAGTAAGGTGATATAGGCGATTAACATAAATTAAAAAAAAAACTATGATGATGAAGTTATGTGATGATGATGATGATGTTCTGTGAAGATGATGATTATGATATTGATGAGATAAATGATGATAATAGATATAAGATGATAGTATAGATTATAGATGATGATGAAGTTGTAATTTAGAAAATGAGACGGTTAAAACGGGCTAAAAGGATTTAAATCCTTATTATTACGGAAAATACGAAATAGTGGAATGGTTAGGGATGTTGGTGTTTAACTGAGAGGTCTCGGGTTCGAGCCCGGGCTGCGACATCTTTTTAGGAAGCTATTTTTTAAGGTAGTATACTTATTATTATTATTATTATTATTATTATTATTATTATTATTATTATTATTATTATTATTATTATTATTATTATTATTATTATTATTATTATTATTATTATTATTACTACTACTACTACTTTTATATTAACAATATTATTATAACAAATAAATATTTTCTATATAAGAGTATATATATTACAACTACCATAATATTACATATAATTATATATATTAAGATTATTTATATAAATAATTACATATAATATATTATTGATTTTAAACATAATATTAAACTATATAAATATTAATTATTTTAAATATATGCAAATTAAATATATAAGATATATAATTTAAGATATAATATATTAATTTATTTGATTACAATTATATGTGTTAATAAATATATAAATGATATAGGTTCGTGAATCCAAGGTCAACCTTACACTTGTTCAATGTCGTCATATGTATTTTTACTACAAAATACAGTATGGTGAGTTTCATTTGCTCCCTTTTTAATTGCTTTTGCAATATATATTTTTGGGCTGAGAATACATGCGCTGCTTTTATAAATGTTTACGAGATAGACACAAGTACTTAAAAATGTATTCTACGTTGAGTTGTACCACTTTGCATATTTTTCCCTAATAGCTTGGTAACTACCATTTACATGCGGTATTGTAAACGCGAATCCTGTTGATAGATCTATCGGGCCTGACAACCCCAACCTGACTGGACGACCAGTATTCAACGGTTGCACAGTACTTCGTTTCGTGACTACACTTGGTGCAGTGTAGTGAGATTTCATAATAAAAGGAATATGCGACGTTGATTAATAGTTAAGTATGGTTACCAAGTGCTCAACCACTTAGAATGTTTTACATACACTTGCGAGTGTATTATGTTTATGATTATGAAATCTTGTGGTCTATTAATATATTGAAATGATTGTTATGATAAACCTATGAACTCACCAACCTTTTGGTTGACACTTTTAAGCATGTTTATTCTCAGGTACGAATTAAGTCTTCCACTGTGCATTTGCTCATTTTAAGGACATTACTTAGAATCGATCATCGCAATGGGACCAGATGTTGATGACTTCGTCCAGGAGGATTAGGACGGGTTGTCACAGGTGGTATCAGAGTGGTGGTCTTAGCCTACCAAGTCTTGCATTAGTGTGTCTAACTGATAGTTGTTTAGATGCATTAGTGGATCTGGACTTCGACCGTGTCTGTATGTCAAAAGTTTTGCTTATCATTTTTGTCGGAAATCATCTGCTTATCAACTTTAGGAAATTACCTGCTCATTATTCTTAGTCTAGACACATCTTATTGCATTGACTGCATGATTAGTGTATAGAAAAAACTCATATCTTAGCGTATCTGCTAAATCATATCTTAGCGTATCTATTACGATAGACTTTGCCTGATATCTTCCGTAAATTTCTCCGTAATTTAGGGGAATCTGGTACTAATATATATATATATATATATATATATATATATATATATATATATATATATATATATATATATATATATATATGCATATGATGCATTGAGAATACCATTCAACTATCAATTGCTGTCACTAAACTCTTCATACCAAAAATCTTTTCTGAGATCGCGTAAGATGGCCTCTACGAATCGACCAAGTTCCTCTGACTCCGAAGACAGCGTGACAGGAGCACACCAACCAATCAAATACCATTATTACTGGAGAAAATGTGGGTGGGTTCGCGACATACTCACCCTATGGAGAAGGGAAGAAGGTACTCCATATCATGAACCGAATCTACCACCTAATCTTGGAGTACTCGACCCGCTAACCGGCGAACCTGTCCGCAACACCGTTTATACCCTTTTTGCGAGAATTTTTCGTCTTAAGACTACCATTAATGGAACTAGAGGAGATATCCAACCTCCACCTCATACTAATAACCAACCAGGGTTAGTAGAAGAAGTCAACGAACTTCGTGCCCAAGTAGTAGCTTTGGAGAATATGATGCAAAACTTACCAGCTTCAGCAGCATCACCAGCACCAACAGTACCACCAGTATCAACAGTTGTACCATCAACAACACAAGCCTCAACATCTCATTCTGTACCTCGAGCATAATGTTCGTTCTATGTATCGTTCTACACCGATTATCTTTGTTCTACATGTGACAACCCGGAAATTTCCAACCAAATTTAAACTTTAATCTTTATATGTTTTCGACACGATAAGCAATATTTGTTAAGTTAAATTGCAAGAATTTTAAACTATGTTCATACATTCATTCAACCTCGACCATGTTCCAACGATTCACGAACCATTAAACGAATATGATTATATATGTATATGTATATATATATTATAACTTGAACGTAAACAAAATATTAGATTAAATACTTTATATGATTGTATCTGTTTCAAAATATTTATCAATGGAATTAGAAGATAAGATCAAATGATTGAATTATCAGATATATTGAATTATGATTACAAGTCTCTGTTGAAAGGCCCACGTTGATTTGAGAAATCTTTCCGTTTTAACAATATTTGAAAAATAGTAAAGTGATTTATAAATAAGAACAAATTGTCAATCATTGAGAACTAGACAAAGGATAGTGGAAGATTGAATCTCATAAAGACTCGATTGATCTATTTAGTTTCAAACGTACAAAAACGTTTTCAGTTTAAAAAGAACTTTATTATTAAAACGTATATAACTTTTAAAAATATCTAGAACCACTTTTGACAACTCATTACTTAACTAGTATGATAAAGATAACGATATTTATATTTTATTTTATTAAATATATATAACGATTCAAATTAATATTATCTATATTTATACGCGTATTATACGTACATAGTTTTATACTTTTACTATACTTAAACTTTACCTTTACTTTATTTTTACTTTACTTTAACTTTAATAATTCATACTTTAATAATTCACTTTAATAATTCATACTTTAATAATTCACTTTTATAATTCATACTTTAATAATTCACTTTAATAATTCATACTTTAATAATTCACTTTAATAATTCATACTTTAATAATTCACTTTAATAATTCAAAAATCTATTATAAATAGAATTCAATAGGTTTCATTATTTCATAGAAACTTGAAAATATTTTTCTCTAAACTCTCTCAATCGATTTAAATATATATTTACTCCGTATTATTTCAAGATATTATTAGTATACATAAAATATTACGACGGAGTGCTGTCCGAGTAATTTCGAAATTGTTTTTCGAGTGGGATAGGATTAAGGAAATTATGGGTTATAGCTATGGAGGTGATTGGGTATGGTTCATGGGTATGCTCGTGAGGTTAATATAGTGTTTATCATCTCCGTTGCGTCTACGTACCTTTCCTGCAATATTAAATCTCAATATTGATACGTGAGTACTCATAATTTAACTTTTACATACTAATAGTGTATCCCTGACTAGTGCTCGAGTATATAGGATTATGCATGTTTGTACTTTTGATATTGCCTTTAGTTAGGTTATGTTGAATTCTGAATTAGTTATATATGCGACTGAGATAAGGTATAAGATATGCATGTCGTTGGAAAGCTAGTGAAAAATTAAGAACTTTTCATTTAGATATCGAATGATTTCGATACACGGATTTGAAGTTATAGTCCATCGAATTTTTGTATTATTATTAAAAATGATTATTATTATCGTCGTTATTATCGTCGTTCTAGTTTTATCTTATTATTATTATTATTATTATTATTATTATTATTATTATTATTATTATTATTATTATTATTATTATTATTATCTTTATCAATAAAAGGATTTATCATTAAAAATTGTTATTTTTTTTATTATTACTATCGTTATTATCATTAAAGTCATAATTAGTATTATTATTATTATCCAATTATTATTATTATTGGTATTATTATTATTATTATCATTATTAATATATATATCATTATTTAAAAATGGTTATTGTTATTGTTATTATTATTATTACTATATTATCATTAAGATAATTATTAGTATTATCATTAATAATGTTATAGTAACTATCATTATTAATATTAGTGTAATTAAAACAAATATTTGTAACACCTAATTATTTTGATTACTATTATTATCATTATTACGAACACGATATAAAAGACTATTAAAAGCTATTAAACGAAATGATTAAGAAATAATGGGTAAGAGTATCATGATGAAATTAAAATATTATAAGATATTGATTTAGATAAAATTATCGTTCTTATTATTTTTATCATTACTATTATTATTAAAATTAACGTTAGTATTAAAACTATCATTTTAATAAAAATTATCATTTTAATAGAAATGTCATTGTTACTATAAAATATCATTATTATTATTATTTTAAATAGAATTATTATTTTAAAGATAATATTAAAAATTATCGTAAATATTAATGTTATCATGATTAGAATTATCGTTTTATCATAATGTCATCTTAGTAATTATAAATATTGATATTTTTATAATAATAATTATTATTACAAAATACTACAACTTTTACTTACTATCATTATAGATATTATTTTATCAAATAAATATTTGATACAAACATATTTTACTACGTGTAATAACTTACTTTAATAATACCTATCATATTATCTTTATAATATTAAATGAACCCTATAAATTTTATTACTTAATATATATAAAAGTATATTTTATTATATAGATATAATATAAAATTTTATTTATTAATAAATAAATTATATTATTTACTCTAATAAATCTTTTAAAAATATTTAAAAATATAAAACGACGATATTTAAACTATATATTAATCATGTATAGATTTTTGGAAATTATTTTGAGTCAAATTTACTTTTGTTGACTTTTGCATATTAGTCTCGAGCATTAGGATTGTGGTACACTATGACTTGACCTAATTTGTTAGACAAATATTGACCAACACATAAATATATATAATTAATTTAGGTTCGTGAATCCGAGGCCAACCTTGCACTTGTTCAATGACGTTATATGTATTTTTACTACGAAATACAGTATGGTGAGTTTCATTTGCCTTTTACCCTTTATATTTTTGGGACTGAGAATACATGCGCTTTTATAAATGTTTGACGAAATAGACACAAGTAATTGAAACTACATTCTATGGTTGAATTATCGAAATCGAATATGCCCCTTTTT
Source organism: Rutidosis leptorrhynchoides (assembly GCF_046630445.1). Lineage (NCBI taxonomy): Eukaryota > Viridiplantae > Streptophyta > Magnoliopsida > Asterales > Asteraceae > Rutidosis > Rutidosis leptorrhynchoides. Next base: position 342,075,994 of record NC_092336.1, read on the forward strand.
ATTAAAGTCTGGTAATCTAAGAATTAGGGAACAGACACCCTAATTGACGCGAATCCTAAAGATAGATCTATTGGGCCTAACAAACCCCATCCAAAGTACCGGATGCTTTAGTACTTCGAAATTTATATCATGTCCGAAGGAGGATCCCGGAATGATAGGGGATATTCTTATATGTATCTAGTTAATGTCGGTTACCAGGTGTTCACCATATGAATGATTATTTTTATCTCTATGCATGGGACATATATTTATGAGAACTGGAAATGAAATTCTTGTGGTCTATTAAAATGATGTAAATAAATGATTATGATAAACTAATGAACTCACCAACCTTTTGGTTGAAACTTTAAAGCATGTTTATTCTCAGGTGTTAAAGAAATCTTCCGCTGTGCATTTGCTCATTTTAAAGATATTACTTGGAGTCTTTCATAGCATATTTCGAAGAATGTTGCATTCGAGTCATTGAGTTCATCAAAGATTATTATTAAATCAACTTATAGTTGGATAGTGGATATTATGAAATGGTATGCATGCCTGTCAATTTTCGATGTAAAGAAAGATTGTCTTTTAAAAACGAATGCAATGTTTGTAAAATGTATCATATAGAGGTCAAATACCTCGCAATGTAATCAACTATTGTGAATCGTTTATAATGTATATGAACGGGTCCTTTCAGTTGGTATCAGAGCGGTGGTCTTAGCGAACCAGGTCTGCATTAGTGTGTCTAACTGATAAGTCGATAGGATGCATTAGTGAGTCTGGACTTCGACCGTGTCTGCATGTCAAAAGTTTTGCTTATCATTTTGGGTCGAAAATTAACTACTTATCATCCTCAGGAAATTATCTACTTATCATTTTTAGTCTAAGACACGTCTTGCTGCATTGATTGCATGAATAGTGTATAGATAAAAATTCATATCTTAGCATATCTGCTAAATCATATTTTATCGTATCTGTTACTTTAAACTTTGACTGACATGTCCCGCAAAGTCCTCCGTAATCTACGAAATTTTTTGATATATATATATATATATATATATATATATATATATATATATATATATATATTCTATGTAATTAGAATACCATCCGTTAGCCAAAATCATTTCATATCGAAAAAAAAAAATCCTTTATCTAATCGTACGAAATGGAATTCGTCATCAGTTCAAGTCACTCAGATTCCGAAATGGAATCCCATTCAAGCTCCGAAAGTAGTGTGACCGGAATAGATCAACCAATCAGTCATCACCTATTCTGGATGAATTGGGGATGGGTTCGTTGCCTCCTTAATCATTGGAGACAAGAAGAAGGTGATCCCTTCCATCCAGCACATTGCCCTCTTGACGAAGAACCTGAAGCACTTACCGGCGAACCTGTCCAAAACACCATTTTCTCGCTCATTTCCAGAGTATCTAGTCACAATTATATATTACATCAAATTTTAGATTTTATTTATCCGCTCGTCCGAACCAACAATCACCCCGGTGTAATAGAAGAAGTCAACGAGCTTCGCGCTCGGGTAGTGGCTTTGGAGAATATGGTGCAGAGATTACAAACACCACCAGCAGCATCAGCAGCATAACCAGTACCACCATCATCAACGCCAACAGTACCATTACCACCTCCAACCACAACCGCGTTGTAAACCTCAACTTCACAATCTGTCCCACGAGCATCAACGTCATACGCACCATAGATACCAAGGAGTACCAACAACAATAACTGACGAAGTATTAATTCATAACTTCATTGGAGAAACATTCCGCGGCGATTATGTAATCTCTAAAGTCTTAGAGATTATCTAATCTAGCCCTAACCATAAATCAGTTAAGCGAACCAAAATGATAGAAGGAAGAGTAGAAACCCTGACAAAAATGGTGTGTGATTAACAAGCTAAACTTGCTTTAGCAACAGCATCAACAGTACCGTCAGCGTTACCAGCATCGTCAGTACAGTCAACATCCGAATCAACAACACCGATAACATCACAAACTCCGTCAGTTCAAGAATCACTGTGGACATCATTACGAATCACTAACGTGTATATTGTATCAACGAGTTATGAAGAATTAACTCATTCCCTCTGAAGAAATTATATGTATATTATACATATATATATATATACATATATATTGAAATAAATCTTTCCGTGCTAAGCTATTGTGTGTGAATCTTAACTACTCGGTTAATTCATATTACAAATATGCAATAATGTACGTCCTTCGGCCGCAACTTAACCAGCGTTAACTACAATCTCTGTCGCAATTCAACAAATTCCAATTCATAATAAATCAAGTATATATTTGATTTTACACTTTCATCATCGATGTACCCGAAACTTTTCAGATAACATCATTCATACTTTGCGAAATTCACAAGAATTCTACGAACCGAACATCATACATCAACAAATAACGAAGTATTGATTCATAATTTCAATGTCATTAAAGAAATACTGCGTAAAAGTTATGTACTTTTTAAAACCTTTAGGGATTATTCAATTCTAGTTTCAACTGTAAATCAAATGAGTTTAATTTAATATTAACTCATTAAATCTATGTTACATCTGAAGAAAATATACATATATATATTTTCATAAAGACTGTAATAAAATTCTTTTGTACAAAATATTAATTGTGAAATTTTTTTTTTAACGGGTAGGTAATACCCGAGAGATATATAAATTCACAATTAATATGTTACATTCTTCTAATCTGATTCAGCAAATAATCCATTATACTCCCTACTTTCACAATAATATACATTCTTTCATAGAAATCAAAACAACCATACTCATTCTAACCTAATTACATATTCTGCTTTTAAAATCTCAGAATTCAATTCGAGATATAACCGGTACCATCACTTTTAGATTCTTACATCTTTCAAAGCTATACTTTGACTTCAAAAGTGTGTTAGAACATCAAATGTATACAAACGATTACAATATGTGTTCAAACCCTTCGAAAATCTCTGAAGACACTTCAAATAATGAGCAATCGAGATGATGATCCAACCACATATTACCCACAGTTATGTACTTAAAAAAACTCTCGAAACCAAAGTCATAATTCAACACATATCTGTGTCAGATCTTTTGGCATTTATTAGCAAAAATAACCTTACAATTCCTTTGCAAAGTAGTAAATTATATCACAGCTCCAGCAAGACAACTTCAATTTTTTTTCATTCGGAGTAGCCTTATCATAATTTTGATATATGTGATTACCCTTTTGTTACCGGAGAACCTTTCATATTCCACCACATTAGCAATAAACTTACCAACAACTTCACTGATCTTGGGCATTCCGAAGAATCTTTATATTTATCGAAACCTCATCATTTACTCATCTGCCTCTTGTAACAAGAATTGTCATACGAATCATTGGGAATTAGCAATCAGTATTTTGAAATCTCACAGCATGTTGACTCCAACAGTTATACATAACGTCTATTTCCAAGGCTTACATACTTCGAATGTGAAGTCTCTGAAAAACACTCTGAACCGCGAACTAGTTCTCGAAATGCTGATGAAGCAACAAAAACTGTAAACGACCTTAGCAGTAAAAAGTTTGATGATAAAGATTAGTGTATTAACAAAGCTCAGAAATAGAGAAGTTTTAGAACTGGAAAACAGATTGAGCAAAGTATGAAGGAGGCTGTGGACAAATCACAAAGACTGAACCTGCCTTCAAAGAATCCAAATGATTCAGTGTCTGCTGAAGTCATTAACGAATACCTTGCTCCTGACACTAAACCCCTGCGGACAATATTCTTCATCATCCTCTGATATTAGAAATTCTAAAATATCATCATATCTTTCATTATAAATATCCTCCATATTTCTGAAGATATTTCCATAACTATTCTTATCTGGAATCATTTATCTCTTTTCGCTATCTGTATTACATCAAAAAGGAAACTGTTTAGTTCCTATACTCTGTAAACCTTTGAGTTTAAAATATGAATGTTTTTGAAGTAGTGTTGGAAACTGAAGCATGAGTTAGTATAATATAATGACACTTGATCAACGTGATTATATTACAGTAATTCATGCTGAGTTTCTAAATGGAACATGATGATTCACAGATCATAACATCATCATGTGCCATGTTATACGACTCTTGTATTCTATTTAACCTCTAAAATATCAAGAAAATATTTCTTCATGATTCGGCCTTTTCCAAGGTATTCTAGTAATTTGACAAGTCAAGATCGTGCCATCACAATTTCCTTCCTAGAACATTAACAATGTTCATTCCGAAATTCATATCTGTGAATTCTGGACCATTACAAGCGGTGCTTAATCGCAAGAAGAAGAAACAAAAGGACAAAACTCCGAAATAGAAATTGGGGTATAAATTGCAGCAAATAAAAGAGAGCATTAACTGTGGATGACAATGATTATAGAAGATAGAAACAGAGACTTTGAAATATAAGGGAAGATATAAAGCCCAACGACAAACCAAAAATTATAAACCATATATATCGATGCATATAGCAATATAAAGACAAGGTAGAACTAGAAACACTATAAACCCAAGAGTATAGTAGAAGTAAATAGATTCTTCCAGCGGTAGATGAAAAAGAAGAATGACCGATATGAAAGTTAGAAGTATATCGAGAATCAGAACTGGATGGAGCATATTGATGAATACTTTAAAATATGAGTTGAGGGGGAAAGAATAGAAGGTGATGAAACATGACTAGGAACTTAGAAATCAACAGATTTAACTCACACAATGGCGGAATAAGTGAATCAAACCCTCTAGTGAATAGGTTAAGTTTTTTTTGATTAATTTAGTCAAACCACAACTAAATCAAGTGTGATTAGATCAACACCTAGAGCTATTATTCACCACCTGGGTGATTTGGATTGAGAGAGAATCAGAGGAGCTCACTAGATCTGAGTGTGTGTAACAAATGAGAGGCTTAACCTAAAATGAAGAACATAAGACTTTATATACCCCTGCTTTTGACTCACCCATACGATTCATTCATCACACGTACGAGTTGGCTTCATCAGCCGTACCGGTGATCACTCACTCGTGTCTTCTCATTTAGGTTGTAATTGTGACTTAGCTCAGCATCAACAGTGCGTATGAGCCTGTCAGCCGTACTAGTGAGGCTTCACTTGTACGTCTGACTAAGTCTAACATAGTCAAACATCCAAATCTCATTCTTGCAGTTCTTATAACCACATACAAACACGGATAGAATAATAACGAGCAATCATGGTGGCCTGTAAACTGTTGTACCTGCAATGGACGCGGGTAGATGTCTAGGAACTTGCATAAAATGCATCAACAGAAGGTGTGAGTTGTAAGGAAATGAAGGAGGTGAATTTATAAGAAAATCTCCGACAGAATAATTAAAATGGACGATCGCATTTAAAGCGGATCCTAATTCCCATGATTACCGGAGAGTCAAATCTTATTAAGAAGATTTTCTTCAAATCCCTTGAAATCTGGGAATCAATCATATCTACGTCAAATGATAAGATGAATCTACACTTACTCATTTCACTCTTCTATGTTAGCTTCATTCGTACTCTTCATATAAATGGATTGTTTATCCAAATTATTTGCTGATGATAAAACTCTAATTTTCAGCCCGTATGCATCATGAAAACATACTTATTATCACTCACGACCTTTCCACTCAAATTTCGGGACGAAATTTCTTTAACGGGTAGGTACTGTGACAACCCGGAAATTTCCAACCAAATTTAAACTTTAATCTTTATATGTTTTCGACACGATAAGCAATATTTGTTAAGTTAAATTGCAAGAATTTTAAACTATGTTCATACATTCATTCAACCTCGACCATGTTCCAACGATTCACGAACCATTAAACGAATATGATTATATATGTATATGTGTATATATATTATAACTTGAACGTAAACAAAATATTAGATTAAATACTTTATATGATTGTATCTGTTTCAAAATATTTATCAATGGAATTAGAAGATAAGATCAAATGATTGAATTATCAGATATATTGAATTATGATTACAAGTCTCTGTTGAAAGGCCCACGTTGATTTGAGAAATCTTTCTGTTTTAACAATATTTGAAAAATAGTAAAGTGATTTATAAATAAGAACAAATTGTCAATCATTGAGAACTAGACAAAGGATAGTGGAAGATTGAATCTCATAAAGACTCGATTGATCTATTTAGTTTCAAACGTACAAAAACGTTTTCAGTTTAAAAAGAACTTTATTATTAAAACGTATATAACTTTTATAAATATCTAGAACCACTTTTGACAACTCATTACTTAACTAGTATGATAAAGATAACGATATTTATATTTTATTTTATTAAATATATATAACGATTCAAATTAATATTATCTATATTTATACGCGTATTATACGTACATAGTTTTATACTTTTACTATACTTAAACTTTACCTTTACTTTATTTTTACTTTACTTTAACTTTAATAATTCATACTTTAATAATTCACTTTAATAATTCATACTTTAATAATTCACTTTAATAATTCATACTTTAATAATTCACTTTAATAATTCATACTTTAATAATTCACTTTAATAATTCAAAAATCTATTATAAATAGAATTCAATAGGTTTCATTATTTCATAGAAACTTGAAAATATTTTTCTCTAAACTCTCTCAATCGATTTAAATATATATTTACTCCGTATTATTTCAAGATATTATTAGTATACATAAAATATTACGACGGAGTGCTGTCCGAGTAATTTCGAAATTGTTTTTCGAGTGGGATAGGATTAAGGAAATTATGGGTTATAGCTATGGAGGTGATTGGGTATGGTTCATGGGTATGCTCGTGAGGTCAATATAGTGTTTATCATCTCCGTTGCGTCTACGTACCTTTCCTGCAATATTGAATCTCAATATTGATACGTGAGTACTCATAATTTAACTTTTACATACTAATAGTGTATCCCTGACTAGTGCTCGAGTATATAGGATTATGCATGTTTGTACTTTTGATATTGCCTTTAGTTAGGTTATGTTGAATTCTGAATTAGTTATATATGCGACTGAGATAAGGTATAAGATATGCATGTCGTTGGAAAGCTAGCAAAAAATTAAGAACTTTTCATTTAGATATCGAATGATTTCGATACACGGATTTGAAGTTATAGTCCATCGAATTTTTGTATTATTATTAAAAATGATTATTATTATCGTCGTTATTATCGTCGTTCTAGTTTTATCTTATTATTATTATTATTATTATTATTATTATTATTATTATTATTATTATTATTATTATTATTATTATTATTATTATTATTATTATTATTATTATTATCTTTATCAATAAAAGGATTTATCATTAAAAATTGTTATTTTTTTTATTATTACTATCGTTATTATCGTTAAAGTCATAATTAGTATTATTATTATTATCCAATTATTATTATTATTATTGGTATTATTATTATTATTATTATTATTATTAATATATATATCATTATTTAAAAATGGTTATTGTTATTGTTATTATTATTATTACTATATTATCATTAAGATAATTATTAGTATTATCATTAATAATGTTATAGTAACTATCATTATTAATATTAGTGTAATTAAAACAAATATTTGTAACACCTAATTATTTTGATTACTATTATTATCATTATTACGAACACGATATAAAAGACTATTAAAAGCTATTAAACGAAACGATTAAGAAATAATGGGTAAGAGTATCATGATGAAATTAAAATATTATAAGATATTGATTTAGATAAAATTATCGTTCTTATTATTTTTATCATTACTATTATTATTAAAATTAACGTTAGTATTAAAACTATCATTTTAATAAAAATTATCATTTTAATAGAAATGTCATTGTTACTATAAAATATCATTATTATTATTATTTTAAATAGAATTATTATTTTAAAGATAATATTAAAAATTATCGTAAATATTAATGTTATCATGATTAGAATTATCGTTTTATCATAATGTCATCTTAGTAATTATAAATATTGATATTTTTATAATAATAATTATTATTACAAAATACTACAACTTTTACTTACTATCATTATAGATATTATTTTATCAAATAAATATTTGATACAAACATATTTTACTACGTGTAATAACTTACTTTAATAATACCTATCATATTATCTTTATAATATTAAATGAACCCTATAAATTTTATTACTTAATATATATAAAAGTATATTTTATTATATAGATATAATATAAAATTTTATTTATTTATTAATAAATAAATTATATTATTTACTCTAATAAATCTTTTAAAAATATTTAAAAATATAAAACGACGATATTTAAACTATATATTAATCATGTATAGATTTTTGGAAATTATTTTGAGTCAAATTTACTTTTGTTGACTTTTGCATATTAGTCTCGAGCATTAGGATTGTGGTACACTATGACTTGACCTAATTTGTTAGACAAATATTGACCAACACATAAATATATATAATTAATTTAGGTTCGTGAATCCGAGGCCAACCTTGCACTTGTTCAATGACGTTATATGTATTTTTACTACGAAATACAGTATGGTGAGTTTCATTTGCCTTTTACCCTTTATATTTTTGGGACTGAGAATACATGCGCTTTTATAAATGTTTGACGAAATAGACACAAGTAATTGAAACTACATTCTATGGTTGAATTATCGAAATCGAATATGCCCCTTTTTATTAAAGTCTGGTAATCTAAGAATTAGGGAACATACACCCTAATTGACGCGAATCCTAAAGATAGATCTATTGGGCCTAACAAACCCCATCCAAAGTACCTGATGCTTTAGTACTTCGAAATTTATATCATGTCCGAAGGAGGATCCCGGAATAATAGGGGATATTCTTATATGTATCTAGTTAATGTCGGTTACCAGGTGTTCACCATATGAATGATTATTTTTGTCTCTATGCATGGGACGTATATTTATGAGAACTGGAAATGAAATTCTTGTGGTCTATTAAAATGATGGAAATAAATGATTATGATAAACTAATGAACTCACCAACCTTTTGGTTGACACTTTAAAGCATGTTTATTCTCAGGTGTTAAAGAAATCTTCCGCTGTGCATTTGCTCATTTTAAAGATATTACTTGGAGTCTTTCATAGCATATTTCGAAGAATGTTGCATTCGAGTCATTGAGTTCATCAAAGATTATTATTAAATCAACTTATAGTTGGATAGTGGATATTATGAAATGGTATGCATGCCTGTCAATTTTCGATGTAAAGAAAGATTGTCTTTTAAAAACGAATGCAATGTTTGTAAAATGTATCATATAGAGGTCAAATACCTCGCAATGTAATCAACTATTGTGAATCGTTTATAATGTATATGAACGGGTCCTTTCACTACATATCATTCTATATCATTTACCTAACACTTATGTAATCTCTAATGTTTTAGAGATTATGTATTCTAGTTCTAACGAAAATCATAAGAGCTTAATATCATATTAACTCATTAAATCCATGGTTACATCTGAAGAAAATATATATGCAAGTATATTTTCATAAAGATTGTAATTAAAAATTCTTTCGTACAAACTGTTAATGATGAAAATATTTTAACGGGTAGGTAATATCCGAGGAATATTTAGATTTCACATTAATAAGTTACATTGTACATTCTTCGAATCTGATTCAACAATCATTTACTATCCTACTTACCACCACCGATATACGTATCCGTTCACCGCAGAATAATCATTTTCATTCAATTTCATATTTGGATTTTGACCTATCAGAATTCAACAAGTGGCATAATGAAGAAAACACCGGACAAAGTAAAATTTGTTAGAAACAAACGAACTAACTAATTGAAATATTGTTAAGAATCCACGCTAACTGTTCCTAGCTAACTGGTTACATTTTATTTATCTCAATTTAATTATCGCAATTTACATTCTCTCAATTTACATTCTCGCAATTTTATTTATCGTCATTTAATTTCTGTTATTTACTTTACGCACTTTATTTATCGTCATTTAATTTATGTTATTTATTTTACGCACTTTAAATATCGGGACACGTATACAAGGTTTTGACATATCATATCGATGCATCTATATATATTATTTGGAATAACCATAGACACTCTATATGCAGTAATGCGGGAGTTAGCTATACAGGGTTGAGGTTGATTCTACAATAATATATATAGTTTAAGTTGTGATCGAGTCTGAGACGTATACGGGTCATGATATATTTTAATTAATTCGAATATTATATATTAAACTATATATGAATTGTTGAACTGTAACTGTGGACTATCGACTGTGAACTAATAATATTGGACAATTAATTAGAATTAAAATATTGATTATAACATATGAAACTAAACAATTCTTCAAGTTTACCACTTGATTTCATCTTAAACCTCAATTGTATCTTGATGATTACAATCAGCGTTCAAATCTTTCATGATTCTTGAAAACACCTTAATCGAGAAGATGAACCAACCACACTATATCTACGGAAGAAAAGATTCATGCATATAGTTATGCACCTGAAAACTCTTGGAACCTGAGTAAAGGTTTAACACGTATCTGCGCTAGCTCCTTTGGCGATTTTACTACCGAAAATCGCTTTGCAATCCCTTTCCAAAGTATCCAATTTTGTCACAACTCCAACAGAGCAACTTCGACCTTTCATTCGAATAAGTCTTATTATAACTTTGATATATACGATTGGCTTTCCTCATCGCTACCGGAGAACCTTTTATATTCCACCATATTACCATCAGCGTTTAATCATCTAAAAACACAATTCTCCTGAAACCACCTCGGTTTGATAACCGATGACCCAGATCCGTTAACTTTGAAAAATGCTGACGAAGTAGCATGTTGTATGTAGTGACCCGAACTTTTCCATGTTTATATATATTAATTGAGATTGATATTTACATGATTAAACGTTTCCAACATGTTAAGCAATCAAACTTGTTAAGACTTGATTAATTGAAATATGTTTCATATAGACAATTGACCACCCAAGTTGACTGGCGATTCACGAACGTTAAAACTTGTAAAAACGACTTGACGATATATATATGGATATACATATGGTTAACATGAGATTATGATAAGTAAGTATCTCCATAAGTATATTAACAATGAGTTATATACATATAAACAAGACTACTAACTTAAGGATTTCGAAACGAGACATATATGTAACGATTATCGTTGTAACGACATTTAAATGTATATATATCATATTAAGATATATTAATATATCATAATATCATGATAATATAATAATTTAACATCTCATTAGATATAATAAACAATGGGTTAACAACATTAATTGAGATCGTTAACTTAAAGGTTTCAAAACAACACTTACATGTAACGACTAACGATGACTTAACGACTCCGTTAAAATGTATATACATATAGTGTATTTAGATGTATTAAAATACTTTTGGAAGACTTCAAGACATATATCAAAACACTCATACTTAACGAAAATGGTTACAGTTACTTTCCCATTCTTTTCTTTCATCAAGAATTCTAGTCGTATTCTTACCCGTATTATACACAGCTTCAAAACGTACTTACTATGGGTATATACCAATAGGAACTAGCATGGGATTCCACTCTTGATTATGTCATGTATGACTAATCAATTTTAACTTCTACCATGAGCTAGTCAACTAACTAGAACTCCTTTTAACCCCACTCACCACTCACCAATTAACACTCATCATTCACTCCATTTCACTTCCAAATCTCTTTCTAATTCTCTCTCAACACATCCACACTATTATGAACGTATTTTTCCAGTAGTTAATCATCATCTTCATCAAAAATCACTTCAAGAATCAAGCTATAATCATCATAGGAAGAACACTTCAAGAATACTTCAAAAATCCCTTCAAGTTTACTAATTTACTTCCAAGCTTCCTAATCCATTCCAAGTAATCATCTAAGATCAAGAAACCTTTGTTATATACAGTAGGTTATCTTTCTTATTCAAGGTAATATTCATATTCAAACTTTGATTCAATTTCTATAACTATAAACTATCTTAATTCGAGCAAAAATCTTACTTGAACTTGTTTTTGTGTCATGATCCTACTACAAGAACTTTCAAGCCATCCAAGATCCTTTGAAGCTAGATCATTTCTTGTCACTTCCAGTAGGTTTACCTACTAAACTTGAGGTAGTAATGATGTTCATAACATCATTCGATTCATATATATAAAACTATCTTATTCGAAGGTTTAAACTCGTAATCACTAGAACATAGTTTAGTTAATTCTAAACTTGTTCGCAAACAAAAGTTAATCCTTCTAACTTGACTTTTAAAATTAACTAAACACATGTTCTATATCTATATGATATTCTAACTTAATGATTTAAAACCTGGAAACACGAAAAACACCGTAAAACCGGATTTACGCCGTCGTAGTAACACCGCGGGCTGTTTTGGGTTAGTTAATTAAAAACTATGATAAACTTTGATTTAAAAGTTGTTATTCTGAGAAAATGATTTTTATTATGAACATGAAACTATATCCAAAAATTATGGTTAAACTCAAAGTGGAAGTATGTTTTCTAAAATGGTCATCTAGACGTCGTTCTTTCGACTGAAATGACTACCTTTACAAAAACGACTTGTAACTTATTTTTCCGACTATAAACCTATACTTTTTCTGTGTAGATTCATAAAATACAGTTCAATATGAAACCATAGCAATTTGATTCATTCAAAACGGATTTAAAATGAAGAAGTTATGGGTAAAACAAGATTGGATAATTTTTATCATTTTAGCTACGTGAAAATTGGTAACAAATCTATTCCAACCATAACTTAATCAACTTGTATTGTATATTATGTAATCTTGAGATACCATAGACACGTATACAATATTTCGACCTATCATGTCGACACATCTATATATATTTCGGAACAACCATAGACACTCTATATGTGAATGTTGGAGTTAGCTATACAGGGTTGAGGTTGATTCCAAAATATATATAGTTTGAGTTGTGATCAATACTGAGATACGTATACACTGGGTCGTGGATTGATTCAAGATAATATTTATTGATTTATTTCTGTACATCTAACTGTGGACAACTAGTTGTAGGTTACTAACGAGGACAGCTGACTTAATAAACTTAAAACATCAAAATATATTAAAAGTGTTGTAAATATATTTTGAACATACCTTAATATATATGTATATATTGTTATAGGTTCGTGAATCAACAGTGGCCAAGTCTTACTTCTCGACGAAGTAAAAATCTGTGAAAGTGAGTTATAGTCCCACTTTTAAAATCTAATATTTTTAGGATGAGAATACATGCAGGTTTTATAAATGATTTACAAAATAGACACAAGTACGTGAAACTACATTCTATGGTTGAATTATCGAAATCGAATATGCCCCTTTTTATTAAGTCTGGTAATCTAAGAATTAGGGAACAGACACCCTAATTGACGCGAATCCTAAAGATAGATCTATTGGGCCTAACAAACCCCATCCAAAGTACCGGATGCTTTAGTACTTCGAAATTTATATCATATCCGAAGGGTGTCCCGGAATGATGGGGATATTCTTATATATGCATCTTGTTATTGTCGGTTACCAGGTGTTCACCATATGAATGATTTTTATCTCTATGTATGGGATGTGTATTGAAATATGAAATCTTGTGGTCTATTATTATGATTTGATATATATAGGTTAAACCTATAACTCACCAACATTTTTGTTGACGTTTTAAGCATGTTTATTCTCAGGTGATTATTAAGAGCTTCCGCTGTCGCATACTTAAATAAGGACGAGATTTGGAGTCCATGCTTGTATGATATTGTGTAAAAACTGCATTCAAGAAACTTATTTTGTTGTAACATATTTGTATTGTAAACCATTATGTAATGGTCGTGTGTAAATAGGATATTTTAGATTATCATTATTTGATAATCTACGTAAAGCTTTTTAAACCTTTATTGATGAAATAAAGGTTATGGTTTGTTTTAAAATGAATGCAGTCTTTGAAAAAACGTCTCATATAGAGGTCAAAACCTCGCAACGAAATCAATTAATATGGAACGTTTTTAATCAATAAGAACGGGACATTTCAGTTGGTATCCGAGCGATGGTCTTAGAGAACCAGAATTTTGCATTAGTGTGTCTTATCTAGTTTGTTAGGATGCATTAGTGAGTCTGGACTTCGACCGTGTTTTCTTTAAAAATGATTGCTTAACATTTTTGTTGGAAACTATATATTTTTAACATATGAATATTATGTGATATATTAATCTCTTAACGTGTTTGATATTATGTGATAGATGTCTACCTCTAGAACAAGTCCCATTGACTCACCTAATAATAATGAAGAGTCAAATGTAAATTGGAATGATTCGTGGACTGATTCACAAGTTCCCGAAGAGGAACCGGAAGAAGAGTCGGAACCGGAAGAAGAATCAGAACCGGAAGAAGAATCGGAACCGGAAGAAGAATCGGAACCGATGGGGGAAATAATAAAACGGTTAAGTAAAAGAGAATCCTCAACCAACCGACCAAGGTTAATTATGGTCAATGGTGTTTCCGCCAAGGAAGCAAAATATTGGGAGGATTACCAATTCTCCGATGAATCGGATTCCGACGAGAATTCCGATGATGTTATAGAAATTACCCCAACTGAATTTAAAAAGGCAAAAGAAAATAATAAGGGAAAGGGCATAAAAATAGAGAAATCTAATTCCAACCCCGATGAACTTTATATGTATCGTCAACCCCCGAAGTCCTTAAGTTGTAACAATGACCCGGGAACCTCTAAACCACCAGGTTTTTCTAAACCAATGTGGAAAATTACGGCTCGTATTAGGGGAACATCATATATCCCTAGAAACTTGGCAAAACGAACCAAAACCGAAGAAGAAGAAACAAGCGAGTCGGAATAAGATAGTTGTATTCGTGTGGTGTAATATATGTAATATAGTGTGCTTATGCTTTATGATATATGTAAAAATTGCTTGTATTAATAAGTATTTTTTTTTTATGAATCTAACTCTTGTCTATTTTACAGTATAAAAACACAAAATGGATAGACAACCCAATATTTTAAGAGACCTACCCGGAGACATGATTGATGAAATCTTGTCTAGAGTCGGTCAGAATTCCTCGGCACAACTATTTAAGGCGAGATCAGTTTGTAAGACATTCGAAGAACGTTCCAAGAATGATTTGGTTTATAAAAGGCTTTCGTTCGGAAGATGGGGGATAGCACATTGGGAAATCCATAAGTTACGATGTGTTTACTTTGACGCATATATTGCGGGGAACCCAAATGCTATTTTACGCAACGGGTTAAGAAATTATTTTGACTCAGTATATCCAAATATAGGACTTCGTGATTTAGAAAAAGCGGCTAACATGCAACATAAAGAAGCATGTTATGCTTACGGGTTAGTAATGTTCGCTTCTCACCAAAGTGAGAACAAGAACATCGGGTTACAACTATTAAACAAAACGTTCCCTCAAGTGACGGAGTCGGTAATTGGGGTAAGAAATGAGGTTTTTAGGTTATTACGAGACTGTTGGTCATTACGTAACCCTCGTCCCTTTGACGACGTTACAACACGCTGTCTTATCAACGGCCATAACGGTTACGTTCCACAAGACCAAGGATGGGAAGTAATCCTAGTAAAACCAGAATGCATGACTTGTTTCTGGACGTATGAATTACGTGTCTTTATTGCCTTTGCTGAACGACTTGTGTACTAGCTAGAATTATCTTCACAACCATCTTGTATCAAATTTATTGTGTGCTATATTTCATGCTATATGTAAAATAAGCGGTATTGTAAGTTTGTAAAATATTGTGTAAAAGTTTGAACGCGAAATATTATTACAATCAGTTTTTCATATAGAATTGTAGTACTTGAATTGTATATTAGCTACTAAGTATGAACTTAACGGGTAGGTACTACCCGAATTTAAACTTATAAAACGCTAATATGAAGAAAAAGCTTTTATAAATGAGTTCATATTATGCTACGAAATACTATTAACTACTCTTAATATTCTGTATGATTAACTTGTTCCATTTAACTATTTTGAAGGAAATGGCACCGACTACTCGACACACCGTGAATATGAATGAAGAGGAATTCCGTACTTTTCTAGCTTCAAACATAGCCGCAGTACAGGCTGCGCTATATACCAACAATAACCTTGGATCTGGCAGTACAGGAAATCGTGTAGGATGCACCTACAAAGAATTCACTGCCTGCAAACCTTTGGAATTTGATGGAACCGAAGGACCGATCGGATTGAAACGGTGGACCGAGAAGGTCGAATCGGTGTTTGCCATAAGTAAGTGTACTGAAGAGGACAAAGTGAAGTACGCTACGCATACCTTTACAGGTTCTGCGTTAACATGGTGGAATACCTATCTAGAGCAAGTGGGACAAGATGATGCGTACGCACTACCGTGGTCAGCATTCAAGCACTTGATGAACGAGAAGTACCGTCCCAGAACCGAGGTCAATAAGCTCAAGACAGAACTTAGAGGGTTACGAACCCAAGGATTTGATATTACCACGTATGAAAGACGATTCACAGAATTGTGCCTATTGTGTCCGGGAGCATTCGAAGATGAGGAAGAGAAGATCGACGCGTTTGTGAAAGGATTACCAGAAAGAATCCAAGAAGATATAAGTTCACACGAGCCCGCCTCCATACAACAGGCATGTAGAATGGCTCACAAACTAGTGAACCAGATTGAAGAAAGAATTAAAGAACAGACTGCTGAAGAGGCCAATGTGAAGCAAGTCAAAAGAAAGTGGGAGGAAAATGGTGATAAGAATCACCAATACAACAACAACAACAATCGCAACATCAATCGCAACTACAACAAACGGCTCAACAACAACAACAACAACAACAACAACAACAACAGCAACAGCAACTACAACAATCATCCCAACAACAATAATAACCGCAACAACAACAACAATCAGAAACAGCTATGCCAAAGGTGTGAAAAGTATCACTCGGGGTTCTGCACCAAATTTTGCAACAAGTGTAAAAGAAATGGTCATAGCGCGGCGAAGTGTGAGGTCTACGGACCAGGGGTTAATAGAACAAAAGGAACAAATGGTGTCGGAACGAGTAATGGCGGAGCAAGTAGTGTCGGAGCAAGCTATGCCAATGTAGTTTGTTATAAATGTGGAAAACCGGGCCACATTATTAGAAATTGCCCGAACCAGGAGAACACGAATGGACAAGGCCACGGAAGAGTTTTCAATATTAATGCGGCAGAGGCACAGGAAGACCCGGAGCTTGTTACGGGTACGTTTCTTATTGACAATAAATCTGCTTACGTTTTATTTGATTCGGGTGCGGATAGAAGCTATATGAGTAGAGATTTTTGTGCTAAATTAAGTTGTCCATTGACGCCTTTGGATAGTAAATTTTTACTCGAATTAGCAAATGGTAAATTAATTTCAGCAGATAATATATGTCGGAATCGAGAAATTAAACTGGTTAGCGAAACATTTAAGATTGATTTGATACCAGTAGAGTTAGGGAGTTTTGATGTGATAATCGGTATGGACTGGTTGAAAGAAGTGAAAGCAGAGATCGTTTGTTACAAAAATGCAATTCGCATTATACGAGAAAAAGGAAAACCCTTAATGGTGTACGGAGAAAAGGGCAACACGAAGCTACATCTTATTAGTAATTTGAAGGCACAAAAACTAATAAGAAAAGGTTGCTCTGCTGTTCTAGCACACGTCGAGAAAGTACAAACTGAAGAAAAGAGCATCAATGATGTTCCCATTGCAAAAGAATTTCCCGATGTATTTCCGAAAGAATTACCGGGATTACCCCCACAGCGATCCGTTGAATTTCAAATAGATCTTGTACCAGGAGCTGCACCAATAGCTCGTGCTCCTTACAGACTCGCACCCAGCGAGATGAAAGAACTGCAAAGCCAATTACAAGAACTTTTAGAGCGTGGTTTCATTCGACCAAGCACATCACCGTGGGGAGCTCCTGTTTTGTTTGTTAAGAAGAAAGATGGTACATTCAGGTTGTGTATCGACTACCGAGAGTTGAACAAACTTACCATCAAGAACCGCTACCCACTACCGAGAATCGACGACTTATTTGATCAACTACAAGGCTCGTCTGTTTATTCAAAGATTGACTTACGTTCCGGGTATCATCAAATGCGGGTGAAAGAAGATGATATTCCAAAGACTGCTTTCAGAACACGTTACGGTCATTACGAGTTTATGGTCATGCCGTTTGGTTTAACTAATGCACCAGCTGTGTTCATGGACCTTATGAACCGAGTGTGTGGACCATACCTTGACAAGTTTGTCATTGTTTTCATTGATGACATACTTATTTACTCAAAGAATGACCAAGAACACGGTGAACATTTGAGAAAGGTGTTAGAAGTATTGAGGAAGGAAGAATTGTACGCTAAGTTTTCAAAGTGTGCATTTTGGTTGGAAGAAGTTCAATTCCTCGGTCACATAGTGAACAAAGAAGGTATTAAGGTGGATCCGGCAAAGATAGAAACTGTTGAAAAGTGGGAAACCCCGAAAACTCCGAAACACATACGCCAGTTTTTAGGACTAGTTGGTTACTACAGAAGGTTCATCCAAGACTTTTCCAGAATAGCAAAACCCTTGACTGCATTAACGCATAAAGGGAAGAAATTTGAATGGAATGATGAACAAGAGAAAGCGTTTCAGTTATTGAAGAAAAAGCTAACTACGGCACCTATATTGTCATTGCCTGAAGGGAATGATGATTTTGTGATTTATTGTGACGCATCAAAGCAAGGTCTCGGTTGTGTATTAATGCAACGAACGAAGGTGATTGCTTATGCGTCTAGACAATTGAAGATTCACGAACAAAATTATACGACGCATGATTTGGAATTAGGTGCGGTTGTTTTTGCATTAAAGACTTGGAGGCACTACTTATATGGGGTCAAAAGTATTATATATACCGACCACAAAAGTCTTCAACACATATTTAATCAGAAACAACTGAATATGAGGCAGCGTAGGTGGATTGAATTATTGAATGATTACGACTTTGAGATTCGTTACCACCCGGGAAAGGCAAATGTGGTAGCCGATGCCTTGAGCAGGAAGGACAGAGAACCCATTCGAGTAAAATCTATGAATATAATGATTCATAATAACCTTACTACTCAAATAAAGGAGGCGCAACAAGGAGTTTTAAAAGAAGGAAATTTAAAGGATGAAATACCCAAAGGATCGGAGAAGCATCTTAATATTCGGGAAGACGGAACCCGGTATAGGGCTGAAAGGATTTGGGTACCAAAATTTGGAGATATGAGAGAAATGGTACTTAGAGAAGCTCATAAAACCAGATACTCAATACATCCTGGAACGGGGAAGATGTACAAGGATCTCAAGAAACATTTTTGGTGGCCGGGTATGAAAGCCGATGTTGCTAAATATGTAGGAGAATGTTTGACGTGTTCTAAGGTCAAAGCTGAGCATCAGAAACCATCAGGTCTACTTCAACAACCCGAAATCCCGGAATGGAAATGGGAAAACATTACCATGGATTTCATCACTAAATTGCCAAGGACTGCAAGTGGTTTTGATACTATTTGGGTAATAGTTGATCGTCTCACCAAATCAGCACACTTCCTGCCAATAAGAGAAGATGACAAGATGGAGAAGTTAGCACGACTGTATTTGAAGGAAGTCGTCTCCAGACATGGAATACCAATCTCTATTATCTCTGATAGGGATGGCAGATTTATTTCAAGATTCTGGCAGACATTACAGCAAGCATTAGGAACTCGTCTAGACATGAGTACTGCCTATCATCCACAAACCGATGGGCAGAGCGAAAGGACGATACAAACGCTTGAAGACATGCTACGAGCATGTGTTATTGATTTCGGAAACAGTTGGGATCGACATCTACCGTTAGCAGAATTTTCCTACAACAACAGCTACCATTCAAGCATTGAGATGGCGCCGTTTGAAGCACTTTATGGTAGAAAGTGCAGGTCTCCGATTTGTTGGAGTGAAGTGGGGGATAGACAGATTACGGGTCCGGAGATTATACAAGAAACTACCGAGAAGATCATCCAAATTCAACAACGGTTGAAAACTGCCCAAAGTCGACAAAAGAGCTACGCTGACATTAAAAGAAAAGATATAGAATTTGAAATTGGAGAGATGGTCATGCTTAAAGTTGCACCTTGGAAAGGCGTTGTTCGATTTGGTAAACGAGGGAAATTAAATCCAAGGTATATTGGACCATTCAAGATTATTGATCGTGTCGGACCAGTAGCTTACCGACTAGAGTTACCTCAACAACTCGCGGCTGTACATAACACTTTCCACGTCTCGAATTTGAAGAAATGTTTTGCTAAAGAAGATCTCACTATTCCGTTAGATGAAATCCAAATCAACGAAAAACTTCAATTCATCGAAGAACCCGTCGAAATAATGGATCGTGAGGTTAAAAGACTTAAGCAAAACAAGATACCAATTGTTAAGGTTCGATGGAATGCTCGTAGAGGACCCGAGTTCACCTGGGAGCGTGAAGATCAGATGAAGAAGAAATACCCGCATCTATTTCCAGAAGATTCGTCAACACCTTCAACAGCTTAAAATTTCGGGACGAAATTTATTTAACGGGTAGGTACTGTAGTGACCCGAACTTTTCCATGTTTATATATATTAATTGAGATTGATATTTACATGATTAAACGTTTCCAACATGTTAAGCAATCAAACTTGTTAAGACTTGATTAATTGAAATATGTTTCATATAGACAATTGACCACCCAAGTTGACTGGCGATTCACGAACGTTAAAACTTGTAAAAACGACTTGACGATATATATATGGATATACATATGGTTAACATGAGATTATGATAAGTAAGTATCTCCATAAGTATATTAACAATGAGTTATATACATATAAACAAGACTACTAACTTAAGGATTTCGAAACGAGACATATATGTAACGATTATCGTTGTAACGACATTTAAATGTATATATATCATATTAAGATATATTAATATATCATAATATCATGATAATATAATAATTTAACATCTCATTAGATATAATAAACAATGGGTTAACAACATTAATTGAGATCGTTAACTTAAAGGTTTCAAAACAACACTTACATGTAACGACTAACGATGACTTAACGACTCCGTTAAAATGTATATACATATAGTGTATTTAGATGTATTAAAATACTTTTGGAAGACTTCAAGACATATATCAAAACACTCATACTTAACGAAAATGGTTACAGTTACTTTCCCATTCTTTTCTTTCATCAAGAATTCTAGTCGTATTCTTACCCGTATTATACACAGCTTCAAAACGTACTTACTATGGGTATATACCAATAGGAACTAGCATGGGATTCCACTCTTGATTATGTCATGTATGACTAATCAATTTTAACTTCTACCATGAGCTAGTCAACTAACTAGAACTCCTTTTAACCCCACTCACCACTCACCAATTAACACTCATCATTCACTCCATTTCACTTCCAAATCTCTTTCTAATTCTCTCTCAACACATCCACACTATTATGAACGTATTTTTCCAGTAGTTAATCATCATCTTCATCAAAAATCACTTCAAGAATCAAGCTATAATCATCATAGGAAGAACACTTCAAGAATACTTCAAAAATCCCTTCAAGTTTACTAATTTACTTCCAAGCTTCCTAATCCATTCCAAGTAATCATCTAAGATCAAGAAACCTTTGTTATATACAGTAGGTTATCTTTCTTATTCAAGGTAATATTCATATTCAAACTTTGATTCAATTTCTATAACTATAAACTATCTTAATTCGAGCAAAAATCTTACTTGAACTTGTTTTTGTGTCATGATCCTACTTCAAGAACTTTCAAGGCATCCAAGATCCTTTGAAGCTAGATCATTTCTTGTCACTTCCAGTAGGTTTACCTACTAAACTTGAGGTAGTAATGATGTTCATAACATCATTCGATTCATATATATAAAACTATCTTATTCGAAGGTTTAAACTCGTAATCACTAGAACATAGTTTAGTTAATTCTAAACTTGTTCGCAAACAAAAGTTAATCCTTCTAACTTGACTTTTAAAATTAACTAAACACATGTTCTATATCTATATGATATTCTAACTTAATGATTTAAAACCTGGAAACACGAAAAACACCGTAAAACCGGATTTACGCCGTCGTAGTAACACCGCGGGCTGTTTTGGGTTAGTTAATTAAAAACTATGATAAACTTTGATTTAAAAGTTGTTATTCTGAGAAAATGATTTTTATTATGAACATGAAACTATATCCAAAAATTATGGTTAAACTCAAAGTGGAAGTATGTTTTCTAAAATGGTCATCTAGACGTCGTTCTTTCGACTGAAATGACTACCTTTACAAAAACGACTTGTAACTTATTTTTCCGACTATAAACCTATACTTTTTCTGTGTAGATTCATAAAATACAGTTCAATATGAAACCATAGCAATTTGATTCATTCAAAACGGATTTAAAATGAAGAAGTTATGGGTAAAACAAGATTGGATAATTTTTATCATTTTAGCTACGTGAAAATTGGTAACAAATCTATTCCAACCATAACTTAATCAACTTGTATTGTATATTATGTAATCTTGAGATACCATAGACACGTATACAATATTTCGACCTATCATGTCGACACATCTATATATATTTCGGAACAACCATAGACACTCTATATGTGAATGTTGGAGTTAGCTATACAGGGTTGAGGTTGATTCCAAAATATATATAGTTTGAGTTGTGATCAATACTGAGATACGTATACACTGGGTCGTGGATTGATTCAAGATAATATTTATTGATTTATTTCTGTACATCTAACTGTGGACAACTAGTTGTAGGTTACTAACGAGGACAGCTGACTTAATAAACTTAAAACATCAAAATATATTAAAAGTGTTGTAAATATATTTTGAACATACCTTAATATATATGTATATATTGTTATAGGTTCGTGAATCAACAGTGGCCAAGTCTTACTTCTCGACGAAGTAAAAATCTGTGAAAGTGAGTTATAGTCCCACTTTTAAAATCTAATATTTTTGGGATGAGAATACATGCAGGTTTTATAAATGATTTACAAAATAGACACAAGTACGTGAAACTACATTCTATGGTTGAATTATCGAAATCGAATATGCCCCTTTTTATTAAGTCTGGTAATCTAAGAATTAGGGAACAGACACCCTAATTGACGCGAATCCTAAAGATAGATCTATTGGGCCTAACAAACCCCATCCAAAGTACCGGATGCTTTAGTACTTCGAAATTTATATCATATCCGAAGGGTGTCCCGGAATGATGGGGATATTCTTATATATGCATCTTGTTATTGTCGGTTACCAGGTGTTCACCATATGAATGATTTTTATCTCTATGTATGGGATGTGTATTGAAATATGAAATCTTGTGGTCTATTATTATGATTTGATATATATAGGTTAAACCTATAACTCACCAACATTTTTGTTGACGTTTTAAGCATGTTTATTCTCAGGTGATTATTAAGAGCTTCCGCTGTCGCATACTTAAATAAGGACGAGATTTGGAGTCCATGCTTGTATGATATTGTGTAAAAACTGCATTCAAGAAACTTATTTTGTTGTAACATATTTGTATTGTAAACCATTATGTAATGGTCGTGTGTAAACAGGATATTTTAGATTATCATTATTTGATAATCTACGTAAAGCTTTTTAAACCTTTATTGATGAAATAAAGGTTATGGTTTGTTTTAAAATGAATGCAGTCTTTGAAAAAACGTCTCATATAGAGGTCAAAACCTCGCAACGAAATCAATTAATATGGAACGTTTTTAATCAATAAGAACGGGACATTTCATTGTAGATGGTCTTAATGGCCAAAAGTTGATGATAAAGAAGGAAAGGTTAGGAACGCAAAATAGAAAATTTGGTACTGAAAATCGGATTGAGCACACCATGAAGGAGACCAAGGAAAAATACAAGGACCAAACCCTATATTCAAAGAATTCAGATAATTCTGGGTCCGATAAAATCTTTAGAGAATATCTTGCTCCGAAGTCATGTTAAAATCTTGCGGAAAATCTTTCTTCATTAACCATCGAACTTAGAAATTCCAAAATATCATAATAAATATCTTCGATAATTCTGAAGATATTTTCATAAATATTCTTGTCCGAAATTATATACCTCTTCGTGCTATCTGTAATACATTATATTGGAAACTTCTGTAAAATCTAAGTATGAATTATGAATGAATTGTGGAGAAGTGTTGGGAATTGAAGCATGGGTTAGTATAATATAATGACACTTGGCCAACGTGATTATATTACAGTAAGTCATGCTGAGTTTCTAATGGAACGTGATAAAGGATCACAGATCATACCTTTATCATGAACCATGTTACATAACTCTTTCATTCTATTTAACCTCTGAACATATCAAGAAAATATATATTCTTGATAGTTCCAGCCTCAGAGATTCTGGTAATTTGACAAATCAAATCGTGCTAATACATTCCTTTCTGCTTAGAATACTATAATCATTCGAAACTCTATATATACAAATTCTGGACCATTATTCGCTTAACTTGAAGTCGGGAAGAGAAAACAAAAGCATAGAGCTTCGAAATATAAGGGAGAATGTAAAACCCGATAACAACACATAAATTACAAACCGTGTATATCAATTTTTATCGCAACATAAAGACACGGGAGAATTAAGAACACTATAACCCCAAGGGCAAAGTAGAAGAAAGCAGATTTCTCCGGTGGTAGATGAAAAAGGAGGAAGACAGAAGTGATTGACAGAAGAAGGACAAGGATTAGAACCGGATTAAGCATTTTTACAATCTTTTGGATATATGAACTGAGAAAGAAAGTATAGGAATGGTGAGAATAATGGGAAGGAAGAGTTTAATTTAAAATGGAAATATCAGACAGAGTAATCGAGGCAGATCACCGTATTTAATTATAGAGATCTTAATTTCCTTACTCGCCAAAGAACCAAATCTTTTAGATTTCGAAGATTTTCTTTATATCCCTTGAATTCCAGAATTCAACCAAGGCAACGTCAAAAGTTAAGACGAAACTTTATTTCTTCAACTCACTCTTTTGTAATAACTTCACCCATACGCTTCGAGTAATCGAATTATCTTATCAATATTACTCAACAGTAATAAAACTCTATTTATCAACTCATATTCATCATGAAAACATTTTTAGTGTTAGCCATGACAACCTCGATCAAATTTCGGGACGAAATTTCTTTAACGGGTAGGTACTGTCACGACCCGGAAAATTTCGACTAATTTTAAACCAAACTCTCGATACGATTTAATATTCTTGACATGATAAGAGAAATCTGTTAGGTTGAGTCTCAAAAATTTTGAACTATTTCATATATTCATTTGACCTTCGACTGTTCCCGACGATTCACGAATAACTATTTGTAAATGGTTACATATATATTTAATATATATATATAAATATGTATATAAATATTTCTTGTAAATATATAAAATTATAATAAATTTAATTGTTTAAAAATATATAATATATTTACTTTAGTAGTTAAACTGCCATTTAAAAACTTTTTATATATAGAACGAGATTATATTAAAAGTAAATGATTTCGAGCTTAAATAGAAAACAATTGGGATACTCGGTTGGCATTTCATTAATATTCATATAAATCTAATATGAGTTTATGAAAGATTAAGATAAAAGTTGGAATGTAAATTGATTACGAAGATTTTAGATTTGTTAAAAATATTTTTACATTTTTAAGTTTAAATATTAGTACTCCGTAGATATAAATTGGAACAGAAAATAAATAATTATCGAACCTTTTTGATCAGGTTTCAAACAGTTAATGAGTGAAATAATTAGTTATATTTAATCTAAAAGTTTGGGATTTTTAGGAACACTTTTATATATTAACTGTTTAGCAATGGACACGATATAATACTCCGTGAATTCATAAAAGAACAAACCTCGGGCGGCCAAACTGTTGGAGATACACGTTTAAGAGATATATTATATTATTAATATATTATTATTAATTTGATATTACTGTGTACCTTTTGAAATTTATTTCATCTGCATTATATTACATATATAGACAGATATAGATATAGGTGATAGTATTAGATGAATTGTATTTCAATCACATCTTTTCTATCTTTTCTCTCAATTCTTGAAACACCCTTCGGCCAACTATGAGCACCACCATATCTCTTTCTCTCCTAATTCTACAACCGTGAGCATCATCACCTTCATCATATTAAACGGCCATCACCAACGACACTTCAAACATCGTGCTACCACCACCACCATACGTTTCAACCTCCACCATATCCACCATCTCCGTTGAACCACCGGTTACCAACACCCACTTCCATCATTAAAAATGGCTAATAGGCTCATTGATTCTAGTTCCACTCGAGCCAAACAACACCCATTTAATGTTTTTGTTTCCATTTTCGGTGTACGTCCGAAAGCTAACACCACCATTGTAAGCTACTGTTACTGCTACGTTTTTCTGTTTTCCATTTCATTCGAACCACATCATCTCGATCCTTCTCTCTAGCTCTCTCTCTCCCTCATAACCTTGAATCACCACCTTGAAACCCACACAGAAACCATCTCTCTGTTTCTTTAATTTCTTTCGAACGTATCCAATCACCAAGACCACCCTACCATCATTTTTTTTCTATATTCAAACACCCCAAAACCAAATCATAATCGTAAGCTTACTGCTAATGAGCATTCTGTTTTCTGTCTTTACTTCCAGTCAAACCCAACACCATCTAATACCGCCACCACAGATCCACCATCATGGTTTTACTTATGTTCTTGTTATTGTTCGAAGACCCAGAAGATAATCAAGCCACTGTTACTGTTTTGTTTTCGTTCGAATGATGATAATGATTGTGATGCTACAGCGAATACGATGATGATGATGGAATAGTGAAGTTGTTTAAATGAAGATGATATAGGAACTTGTGGCAGACAACAAGTAAACATTCAACACCACATGTGTATTAAAAAAAGGATATCGAGCTGTGCATGATGATATGAAAATTATGTAGTTGGTGGAATATTAAGTTAATGGTAGGGTTAGGAAAACATGTACATCGAGTCACTAAACTCCTTGAAAACAGCCGAAGACAGGAACAAAATAAAAAAAAAATTGTTACAGGACCTAAAATGGGCCAGTAGTTCTAATTGGGCTGGTGAGGCAATGGATCGTGTAATTCAGTTTTTTTTAGGTTGGGCTGAGACCTCATTCTTCTATTGGGCTGAGGTTCAATTAAAATGACGGGCCATGTGGTTGTGTAGATGAGCCAAAAATTAGGAGTAAGGTGATATAGGCGATTAACATAAATTAAAAAAAAACTATGATGATGAAGTTATGTGATGATGATGATGATGTTCTGTGAAGATGATGATTATGATATTGATGAGATAAATGATGATAATAGATATAAGATGATAGTATAGATTATAGATGATGATGAAGTTGTAATTTAGAAAATGAGACGGTTAAAACGGGCTAAAAGGATTTAAATCCTTATTATTACAGAAAATACGAAACAGTGGAATGGTTAGGGATGTTGATGTTTAACTGAGAGGTCTCGGGTTCGAGCCCGGGCTGCGACATCTTTTTAGGAAGCTATTCTTTAAGGTAGTATACTTATTATTATTATTATTATTATTATTATTATTATTATTATTATTATTATTATTATTATTATTATTATTATTATTATTATTATTATTATTATTATTATTATTACTACTACTACTTTTATATTAACAATATTATAATAACAAATAAATATTTTCTATATAAGAGTATATATATTACAACTACCATAATATTACATATAATTATATATATTAAGATTATTTATATAAATAATTACATATAATATATTATTGATTTTAAACATAATATTAAACTATATAAATATTAATTATTTTAAATATATGCAAATTAAATATATAAGATATATAATTTAAGATATAATATATTAATTTATTTGATTACAATTATATGTGTTAATAAATATATAAATGATATAGGTTCGTGAATCCAAGGTCAACCTTACACTTGTTCAATGTCGTCATATGTATTTTTACTACAAAATACAGTATGGTGAGTTTCATTTGCTCCCTTTTTAATTGAAGATGTTTCATATGCCCGAGAGACATATTAAATTAACGTGACTAATATGTTTTGATCCAAGTCGGGTCATACCCAATAACAAGCTTACCGACACCTTATTCGTATTTGATTTTAACGATTGGTTCATTGATCAAATACGCGACACTTGAACTTTAAGAAAAATGGTTTTCTTAAATATTACTTGATATATATATATATATATATATATATATATATATATATATATATATATATATATAAATTATGGAATAATTTATATATATTATGGATTTAATTATTTATAGGTTAAATAATTAATAATGTTATGTTACATTTTATAAATGGTTTTATATAAAATGTACATAAATAATATGCAAATTTATAAAATGTATTTTATAAAATTAGTTCTTTTTTTAAAAGCTAGTTTTATAAAACATTTATTATATAAAACA
This sequence comes from Rutidosis leptorrhynchoides, assembly GCF_046630445.1. Lineage (NCBI taxonomy): Eukaryota > Viridiplantae > Streptophyta > Magnoliopsida > Asterales > Asteraceae > Rutidosis > Rutidosis leptorrhynchoides. The sequence continues at coordinate 342,104,721 of NC_092336.1, forward strand.
TATGGAAGTGGCATTGGAGTATGGTGTAGCATGCTAGACACACTTTCAAGAATGGCTACTTCCCATGTATTTTGCATAAGTATCAAGGCATTGAGTCAACAACTCTTACATGCATTCAAACTTATCAAAAATTAGCAAAACTCCTTCCATTTTTCTGCTGGAAAAACCGTGGGTTTGAAGGACAAGGAAGGGTTCAATTTTTGATCTTACAAGTTCATTTTCAAGTGTCATTAAATCCTAACCAAAAGCTAGGGTGTTGGTGCACAAGTTTGGGGTATAATAACTTGAGGTTTCATTGTTTTGGAGCTCCATTCATCATCATCATCTTCATCATTTACTAGCAAGCTTGGAGAAGGTATAATCTCTTTACTTGCTTGTAGTTTGTAAGTATATATCACAACTTGATCCTAAATGGGATTTAACTTTAATTGGTTAAAGATTAACAAGTTCAATTGATAATGATTTTCATGCTTCCGCTTTTAATTGATTCTTAAATGGTTTTAAGTATAATGGAACTTGTTAAATCCCAACAATGGTATCTAGAGCCGAAGTTGTTGAAATATGCTTCGAGATGGTTATTAAACCCACTATAATTTTGCATTCTATGAACATGCATGAAGTAGAATGTAAAATTTTCGGTTTTGGGTGGTTGTCATTTTGGCCAAAATCACTTGTGATTCTGCATTCTGTACTGCCAATCACTTGTGATTCTGTACTGCCAATCACTTGTGATTCTGTACTGCCAATCACTTGTGATTCTGTGTTGCCGATCACTTGTGATTCTGTATTGCCAATCACTTGTGATTCTGTGTTGCAGATCACTTGTGATTCTGTGTTTCCAATCACTTGTGATTCTGTATTGCCTATCACTTATGTTGATGATGTTCACAATCTAAGCCTTGACCTTGTGTTTGGTTGCATGCATGGTTGATTGATATTTATTCAATTGGTTTGTAATAATATTTATTCATTTGGCATGTAATAATTCATTTGGTTATGTAATTTATTTTATATTTGGTATGTAAAATAGATTAGGTTGTAATTTCATTTTTTTTAGACAAAATGTATTAGGATATATTTTGTAAAATGATGAAGAATGATGAAGACTTGAAGAACACATGAAGAAGCATTTGGATGCAAGGTTAAGTGGGAGATTTGAAATCTCCTACTTTGTGTTATAACCCCTTATCCGGTGGCATTTGTTTTCGGCTAAACAAATGTCTACCAAAATGGCTTGATTGTGAACATATTTGTTTTGCATGCATGGTTGTTTATTGTATGATTGTGGATTGTATGGTTGTATGCTACAAGTTAATCACACAAGTTAACGACATGCAAAACGTCAATTTAAATGGTTAAATTAAAAATGGCTAAAAGGACATTAATAAACGGTTATTAAGATCATGATTAGGATCATATATATAAAATGGTTTATAGACATGAAATTGGCTTTTCATAATGAACTATACACCAAATGCATGTTGGTGTATGGCAAATGTTTTCTTAAACTAGAATTTATGAAAACTTAAAATCCCTTAACTAAAACAAGGTAAACAAGTTAAACGCCATCCTTTTGTGGAAACACTTAGACATATTAGGAATCTCTTGATGGGATAAAGGTCACCTAACCGTCATGAGTGAACTAATATGAATAAGGTACACTTCGCATACATGTGGGATAAAGGTCACCTAACCACTTGTATGTTAAGTCTACATGTTTACACAAGTAGGACGACTTGATTTAGGAATCATGAACTTAGGGTCACCGAAGCATGAGGAACAAATAGGCGTTGATGGGATAAATATGCCATGCAAAAGGATTGCATGATCCCATAACTTAGAAGTTGCAAAAGGATTGCAATTGTCACATAAATGACTACCTAGCTAAATCAAATAACGGGATAAAGGTCACCTAACCGAAATTTGATTTACCGTTGGATTCTAAGATTTAATAAAACAATTAAAAATAAAAGGGTATTGTTTATTAAATTTAAAATCGATACTTAAAAGGACTTTGTTAAATTTTGTAGATGGCCGCAAATAACAACAACATGCAAAATGCACCACTTAACCTAAACAACCTATCATTAAGGTCTCTCCTCGAGAAAGACAAACTCAACCATACGAACTTTATGGATTGGTTCCGTAATCTTAGGATTGTCCTCAAACTTGAGGACAAAGCGTATGTGTTGGAGGACCCTATTCCCGACCAACCGGATGAGGAAGATATAGAGGGCATGGCTTATTATGACAAGTATTGCGCCGATTCGGTGCAAGTCGCTTGTCTAATGCTTGGGACTATGATACCCGAACTCCAAAAGGATTTCGAACATCATAGTGCATACGACATGATAACGCAATTGAAGGAGATGTTCCTCCAACAAGCGCGTGTCGAGCGTTTCGAAACGGTTCGGGCGCTACATGCATGTCGTATGGATGACACCCAATCCGTCTCCTCTTATGTCCTCAAAATGAAGAGCCTTGTTGATCGTGCTAACCGTCTTAACCTAAACATATCTAATGAGTTAGCCACCGATCTTATCCTTAACTCCCTATCAAAAAGGTTTGATCAATTTGTAATTAATTACAATATGAATGGGATGGATAAGAGCATAGGTGAGCTTCACGGTATGCTTAGAACGGCCGAAACTAGCATGGGTAAAAGGGCTTTACCCGTGTTAGCAATCGATCAAGGTGGGTCCAAAGGTAAGACCTCTAAGCCGAAGGTGGCTAAGAGAAAAGGACCCGCTTACCAAGGCAAAGGGAAGGGGAAGATGGTTACCCCAACCATCAACAAGGCCAAGAAGCAAAAGGTCACCGAGAAGGCAAACCCCAAGGAAGACCCATGTTTCGGTTGCGGTGAGATGGGTCATTGGAAACGAAACTGTCCGGTCTACCTTAAGGAGTTGAAGGACAAGAGGGATGCAGGGCAAACCTCAGGTAATATATATATGGTATATATAGAGCTAAGTATTACTTCTTCTAATACATGGGTATTAGACACTGGATGTGGAACTCATATTTGCAATTCTTTGCAGGGGTTCAAAAGAAGTGATCATAAGGCGGGAACATCAAGTCTCTATATGGGCAATGGTGCAAAGGTGCATGTTAAAGCTCAAGGAGATTTTATTTTGAAGCTTCCAAGCGGATTGGAACTTATTTTAGAAAATGTTTTGTATGCTCCGGATTTGTGTAGAAACATTATTTCTATTTCTCGCTTAAAACAATGTGGTTACGTTGTTAATTTCATTGATGATGATATTCATGTTTCTAAAGATAATGTATTCTATTTCAAGGCTTCGCCTTCAAATGGAATTTATGAATTGGTTCATGATGACACATCTAGTAGCTCAATGTACCATACAAGCACCAAGAAACTCAAAAGGGATTTGAGTGATTCCTACTTATGGCATTGTCGCCTTGGTCACATAAACAAGAACCGAATACATACACTTCAAAAGAATGGACTTTTGAAATCAAATGAAATGGATTCGTTTGAAGTATGTGAATCTTGTTTACAAGGCAAGATGACTAAAGCACCTTTCAAAGGGACCTATGAAAGGGCTAAAGATTTATTGGGATTAATACATTCGGATGTATGTGGACCCTTTAAACCCATGACTAGGAAAGGTGAAAGTTACTTTGTTACTTTCATTGATGACTTTAGTCGTTTCGGATATGTCTACTTATTAAGACACAAGGACGAAACGTTTGAAGCATTCAAAGAATATCAAAACGAAGTACAAAATCAACTCAATAAGACAATTAAGGTACTACGTACCGATAGAGGAGGTGAATACCTAAGCGATGCCTTCCAAGATCATCTTAGGAGTTGTGGGATTATCTCACAACTTACTCCACCCGGAACACCCCAACTTAATGGAGTTTCCGAAAGGAGGAACCGAACCCTAATGGATATGGTTCGATCTATGATGGCAAGAAGCTCGTTACCTCTGTCATTTTGGGGTTATTGTCTAAGCTCCGCGGCTCGTATTTTAAATATGGCCCCAACCAAGAAAGTGGAACGAACTCCTCATGAGATGTGGTTTGGAAAACCTCCTTCTCTATCATACTTAAAGGTATGGGGATGTGAAGCTTATCCTAAGCGTTACGTCCCTAATAAGTTGAATGCTCGATCCACGAAGTGTATCTTCATAGGATATCCCAAGGATGATATGGGATACTATTTCTATGATCCATACGAGCAGAATGTATTTGTTGCTCGGAAAGCGGAATTCCTTGAAACCAAGTTCCTTATGGAAGGTGATGATGAAAGGAAGATAGATCTTGTAGAGGTACAAGATCAAGCCGATGATACACAATTGGTTGGCACTAGTACTCTACATGAGGATGTTGAAAATGATCAAGTGGATGATCAAGGTACACAAGACGTTCGAAGATCTAGTAGGATTAGTAATCCTCCCGAGAGATATGGGTTTCTCGTGGAAGGTTGCTATACGGTTGATTTGGATGAACCGACAAACTACAAAGATGCTTTATCAAGAATTGATAAAGATAAATGGCAGGAAGCCATGAACGCCGAGATGCAATCCATGTATGAAAACCAAGTTTGGGAACTTGTTGTGCAACCTCCTAGCTCCAAGCTAGTTGATTGCAAATGGCTTTTCAAGAAGAAAACCGACATACATGGAAACTTGGATACATACAAAGCTAGACTTGTAGCAAAAGGTTTCACTCAAACTCAAGGGGTTGATTATGATGAAACTTTCTCGCCAGTAGCAATGCTAAAGTCTATTAGGATATTATTTGCCATTGCTGCTCACTATGACTATGAAATATGGCAAATGGATGTCAAAACCGCTTTCCTAAATGGATATCTTGAGGAAGATGTCTATATGGTACAGCCCGAAGGTTTTGTTGATCCGAAAAATCCTAAAAAGGTATGCAAGTTGAAGAAATCAATCTACGGATTGAAACAAGCATCTAGAATGTGGAATCATCGTTTTAATGAGGAAGCCGAGAAATTTGGCTTCATTAAAAATGGTGATGAAGCTTGTGTATATAAGAAAGCTAGTGGGAGCACTATCATGTTCCTTGTACTATATGTGGATGATATATTATTATTTGGGAATGATATTACCACAATGCAAGGAGTCAAAACTTGGCTAAAGAGTTGCTTCTCCATTAAGGATCTTGGAGATGCACAATACATATTGGGGATAGGGATCTATAGGAATAGATCCAAGAGATTGATAGGTTTAAGTCAAAGTACATACATTGATAAAATCTTGAAAAGGTTCAAGATGGAAAACTCTAAGAGAGGTTTGGTACCTATTCAAAAAGGAACCGTTCTCAGTTCATCTCAGTGTCCTACCACGGAAGATGAACAAGAGAGAATGAAGAAAGTCCCATACGCATCTGCTATTGGGTCTATCATGTATGCAATGATATGTACTAGACTGGATGTGTCATGCGCTCTAAGCTTGACAAGTAGATACCAGAATAACCCAGGAAACAGTCATTGGATTGCTGTTAAAAGTATATTGAAATACCTTAGGAGAACTAAGGATATGTTTCTAATATATGGGTCTGGTAAGGAAGAACTCGCTGTAAAAGGTTACGTGGACGCGAGTTTCCAAACTGATCGTGATGACTCTCGATCACAATCCGGTTATGTCTTCACATTAAATGGAGGTGCGGTCTCTTGGAAGAGTTCAAAACAGGATGTTGTTGCTCTATCCACTACAGAGTCGGAGTACATCGCCGCATCATTGGCAGCTCAGGAAGCTGCATGGATGAAGAAATTCATCGACGACTTAGGAGTAGTCCCTTCCATTCAGGACCCTCTTGAGATCTTTTGTGACAACGAGGGTGCGATTGCTCAAATCAAGGAACCTCGTGCTCATCAAAAGACCCGTCACATTGAGTGGAGATTCAACTACATAAGGGATGAAGTTGAAAAGGGAAAGATATGTATTCGCAAAGTTCACACAGATCTTAATATAGCGGATCCTCTCACGAAGCTCTTACATGGATCAAAACATGCTGGACATGTTTGTGCATTAGGGCTTCGACATTCTAGTGATTGGTTATGATCTGTTTTAAGTATTGTAACGGAACGAAGTAGTTCAAACTCATTTATACAATTATGGCATTAATTTATCTTGAGTTATGTTCCTATTTTGCATATTTTATCCATGAATAAGTAATTATTCTAAAATTCCGTAGTCGATCACATTTGTGGGAACAAGTGTGAGGTTTAGACTATTATGAACTCGGATTGGTATACATTCATAGGTTGAATGTGGGGCAAGGTTGCAACCAAGGTTCATAGATATTTGTGGGACACAAATATTGGAAGACCCGCTCTCAAGATTTACTATATGGAGCCTTTGTGGTTGATCACATGTAATCTTGAGTAAAGGCGAATATCATAGTATCCTCTGACCTGAGATACATATTGGGTCCTAATATTCACCGAGTATTATGCCTTGATTCTTTCCTTCGCTATTCTGAAATATGGTAGTTCATAAGGAAGAGCTCAGGTATAATGCAAAGTATGTATCTTGGACGTATGTAATCAAGATGGAATTTGTCCCTCTTATTCGTTGAGAGTCAGATGTCTAAGGCCTGATAAAGTTAAATCTATAAGAGAGTGGTCACTCTGTATCTCTTGGATTTGACATGACATCTAGGATGAAAGGATATAATGAAAGATTCACCTACATATATCAGTTCGAGTAGGGAGCTCGAAAGGGACGATGTTATTGAATGGGACAAAGTCATGACATATTAGGGGTGATGGACGGTGTGTTAGGCTGTATCCATCACTTGCATTAATTTCTTATGTTCTCGTGCAAGTGGGAGATTGAAGATGTTTCATATGCCCGAGAGACATATTAAATTAACGTGACTAATATGTTTTGATCCAAGTCGGGTCATACCCAATAACAAGCTTACCGACACCTTATTCGTATTTGATTTTAACGATTGGTTCATTGATCAAATACGCGACACTTGAACTTTAAGAAAAATGGTTTTCTTAAATATTACTTGATATATATATATATATATATATATATATATATATATATATATATATATAAATTATGGAATAATTTATATATATTATGGATTTAATTATTTATAGGTTAAATAATTAATAATGTTATGTTACATTTTATAAATGGTTTTATATAAAATGTACATAAATAATATGCAAATTTATAAAATGTATTTTATAAAATTAGTTCTTTTTTTTAAAAGCTAGTTTTATAAAACATTTATTATATAAAACATATGGAAGTGGCATTGAAGTATGGTGTAGCATGCTAGACACACTTTCAAGAATGGCTACTTCCCATGTATTTTGCATAAGTATCAAGGCATTGAGTCAACAACTCTTACATGCATTCAAACTTATCAAAAATTAGCAAAACTCCTTCCATTTTTCTGCTGGAAAAACCGTGGGTTTGAAGGACAAGGAAGGGTTCAATTTTTGATCTTACAAGTTCATTTTCAAGTGTCATTAAATCCTAACCAAAAGCTAGGGTGTTGGTGCACAAGTTTGGGGTATAACAACTTGAGGTTTCATTGTTTTGGAGCTCCATTCATCATCATCATCTTCATCATTTACTAGCAAGCTTGGAGAAGGTATAATCTCTTTACTTGCTTGCAGTTTGTAAGTATATATCACAACTTGATCCTAAATGGGATTTAACTTTAATTGGTTAAAGATTAACAAGTTCAATTGATAATGATTTTCATGCTTCCGCTTTTAATTGATTCTTAAATGGTTTTAAGTATAATGGAACTTGTTAAATCACAACATTAATTGCTTTTGCAATATATATTTTTGGGCTGAGAATACATGCGCTGCTTTTATAAATGTTTACGAGATAGACACAAGTACTTAAAAATATATTCTACGTTGAGTTGTACCACTTTGCATATTTTTCCCTAATAGCTTGGTAACTACCATTTACATGCGGTATTGTAAACGCGAATCCTGTTGATAGATCTATCGGGCCTGACAACCCCAACCGGACTGGACGACCAGTATTCAACGGTTGCACAGTACTTCGTTTCGTGACTACACTTGGTGCAGTGTAGTGAGATTTCATAATAAAGGGAATATGCGACGTTGATTAATAGTTAAGTATGGTTACCAAGTGCTCAACCACTTAGAATGTTTTACATACACTTGCGAGTGTATTATGTTTATGATTATGAAATCTTGTGGTCTATTAATATATTGAAATAATTGTTATGATAAACCTATGAACTCACCAACCTTTTGGTTGACACTTTTAAGCATGTTTATTCTCAGGTACGAATTAAGTCTTCCGCTGTGCATTTGCTCATTTTAAGGACATTACTTAGAATCGATCATCGCAATGGGACCAGATGTTGATGACTTCGTCCAGGAGGATTAGGACGGGTTGTCACAGTAACTGGTAGTCAGACTTATCTCGATGAGGGAGATCTGTCTCGTCAAATGGGAAGCGCACCATGATACACAATTCTGTGATTGATCAGATTCCCAGTTGGATAACCTCCGAAAAGGTAAGATATCAGCTTTTAAGACTGATGAACCTCAATCTTTATGATTGACTTACCGGATTAGATGATTAACTCATGATTATCGATGATATCTGGACGTAATGTGTATCCTCCTAAGCACATTATTTTCTTACCGACATCTCACGATGTTAGGTACTGTGGGAGGCATTGGCTTGACCAATTGCGGGGTAGCCCGTGCGTTCTTTTTGGCACATGCGTTCGATTGTCTTATCTTTGGTATTTGGCTCCCACTTGATTCTCGGTTCCTTTGAAGACTTACATTATGGTTCGAGATTCTTTGCCTCATTTTATTTGGTACGCTCTTCAAGACTATATTTAGCTACTTTGTTCATATTTAATTGCTTGAGGATTGGGAAGTTAATTTTGGGGGAATGCAAGTGGGAGGTATGGCTGGTATTTACTCCAAATCGTGCCCATGCTAGATGATGGTTTGTTGGTTGTTCGTTTGGTTCTACATACATGTTGAAGAAGTTTTTATTTGGTAGAAGATCATTATCGAGTTCAATTGCTTGAGGACAAGCAAAACTCTAGTGTGGGGTTGTTTGATATCGCATATTTAATACACATTTTCCTTAGCGATATCGATCACATTTTGGTCCTTTTGGATACGATTTGGTGTTATTTCGATAAGTGTTATGAAAGTTCGAGTTCTAAGACCAAGAAGATGAAATTTGAAGTTATTTGATGGTTTTAGTGATTTTCTATGGAAACGAGTGAAAGAGATTGGTTCAATTCGAGTTTGGATGAATTTATTGAGTTTTCAGTCCGGATTCAACAAAAAGAGGCCTGGAGCGCCGCTCAGAAAGGTGGAGCGCCGCTCCAGTAGGCAGGAAAAACAGTTCGAGGGGTTTTAGAAGTTAACAGATCAGAGTTTTGCTATACTGAGCGCCGCTCCACATATGGAGCGCCGCTCCACATATGGACCGCCGCTCCACTTCCTGTCGGCTTCAGAATTTTACTATTTAAAGCCCGAATTTTTACCCTAAATAATTATTCTTGCATCCAGACGAATTCCAGCAGCTTTTTGACGAAAAAGGGTGATTTTTGAGGAATCCCAAGATCATTCTTACGCCTCAATCATTCCGGAAACGCGTCTCGATCCGTTTATCATTCAAGAACACAATTTTCATTTGGTTTAATTCTTATCATCATAATGAATGCTCTTAATTGTTTATTTGTTATTTTGGTTTTAGCCATGGTTATTGGCTAAGTTCTTTAATGTTTGTCTAGATTGAATATTCGTATGTGTTTGGATGATACTTTAACGTTTAATTTGATTAATGCATGATAATTATGAGTTTTGATTAAGAACCATTCTTATAGGATTTTATTATTGTTACTAGGCTTGATTAGCGATCTTGTTTGAACAAAGGTAACCCTGTTTCAATTTAGTGAACTAATTTCCAATTATTTGTCTTAACCAATTGGGTGCTTACTGGACCAAGGGGGTAAACCGGGTAACATAGATTGAACAAAATAGGGGTGAATTGTGTGGAGCGAACGCGTAACCAATTGAATCTTAATCTTATAATTAGCTAATTACTAAGTCACAAACGAAAGAGGTCTTTTGTGAAAGGGAACCCTAAGCCAATAAATCCTAGTTTGACGTGTTTGCTAAAAGGGAACTCTGGGTAAACCGACTCTGTTGTTGCATGTATTGATAAATTGAACTAGCGCTTAATAACAAATCATTCGACACTGCGAATAGGAGATCTAGGTAAATATTCTTTTATCTATTGAATTCAAATATCTTTACTTTTCGTTGAGTCTGCATTTATAAACTTAAAAACACAAAAATCTTGTCTTTTACTTTTAATATCTCCTTGATTTGGCTAATCGTTAAATAGCCACAAAACAAATTATCTCGTACTTTCAAATTTCATAGATTAACTTAGGTTATTTTCATTGGTTGCAATCTTAATTCTCACGTTTTAACTGTCCTTGGAACGATTTTGGAATTACCAACTTTATACTATTGCATGATCGGGTACACTGTCCATTAGTGTGTAGTAATCTTTAAACCGGCATTTTTCAAGATAAATTATATACTAGATTTCACACATCAGATCTTGAGCTTCAAAGGATCTTGGATGGCTTGAAAGTTCTTGAAGTAGAATCGTGACACGAAAACAAGTTCAAGTAAGATTACTACTTGAATTAAGATATTTATGATTATAGGAATTGAAACGAAGTTTGAATATGATTATTACCTTGATAAAAAGGAGTAGAGTTGATGAGTTAACAAGGTGTTCTTGAAGCTAGTTTATGATCAAATTGATGAAGACTTGCTAGTACTTGAAATATGTATGTTTAAAAGAGTTTAAAGAGTAAGAAATTGAGAGAATGCTTATAGTTCTTGTATGTGTATTATGAGAGTGAATTGTAAGTAAGATTGAATGAAAATGAGTAAGAATGATGGTAGTAGTTGTGGTCTTTTATGGCTAAAGGATGATTAATGATTTTTTGTAATGTTATGTAATAATTCATGATAAAATGGATGGTTAATAAGTTTTTTTTTGTAATCTTGCTAAATAATTGATACGAGATTACAAATAATGGTTCCCACATGCTTCTTAATCATTTAAGACCGCTAAGGAGCAGATTTTTATTGGTATAGATTAATAGTAAATACATCTAGAAGCTGCGTATAATACGAGTACAATTATCGTATGAATACGAGTAGAATTCTTGATGAAAACGAATGGGAATACAATTGTAATTATTTTTGTTAAGTAGAAGTATTTTGATATATGTCCATAAGCATTTCAAAAGTGTATTAATACATTTTAATACAATACGTATATATACATTTTAATTAAGTCGTTAATTCATCGATAGTCATTATATGTATGAGTTGTTTCGAAGCCTATAAGTTCGCGATCTCGTTTAATGTAATTAACCCATTGTTATTATATTTAATGAGATGTTAAATTGTTATATTATCATGATAACATAGTATATTAATATATCCTAATATGATATATATATATATATATATATATATATATATATATATATATATATATATATATATATATATATATATACATATACATATATATAGATAATCGTTACATATATATATATCGTTTCGAAATCCTTAAGTTAGTAGTCTCATTTTATATATATAGTTCATTGTTAATATACTTAATGAGATACTTAATTATCATTTCATCATGTTAAACATATATATATGTCCAAGTATATATTATCCTGTCATTTACAAGTTATAACGTTCGTGAATCATCGGACAAATTGGGAGGTCAAACGTTTACATAAAATCCGTTTCAATTAAACAAGTCTTAATAAGTTTGATTGCTTAACATGTTAGAAACATTTAATCATGTAATATTAATCTCATATAATATATAATCATGGAAACGTCCGGTTCATGACAGTACCTACCCGTTAAATAAATTTTGTCCCTAAATTTTAAGCAGTTGGAGGTGTTGACGCATCATCTGAAAATAAGTGCGGATACTTCTGCTTCATTTGATCTTCACGCTCCCAGGTGAACTCGGGTCCTCTATGAGAATTTCATCGAACCTTTACGATTGGTATTTTGCTTTTCTTGAGTCCTTCAACCTCACGATCCATTATTTTGACGTAGCTCTTTTCAAGATGTGGTAAGGATTATGTACACTAGCGAGTTGTTGAGGTAATTCAAGTCGATAAGCTACTGGTCCAACACGATCAATAATCTTGAATGGCCCAATATATCTCGGATTTAGTTTCCCCCGTTTTCCAAAACGAACAATGCCTTTCCAAGGTGATACCTTAAGCATGACCATGTCTCCAATTTCAAATTCTATATCTTTTCTTCTAATGTCCGCGTAGCTCTTTTGTCTACTTTGGGCGGTTTTCAACCGTTGTTGAATTTGAATGATTTTCTCGGTAGTTTCATGGATAATTTTCGGACCCGTAATTTGTTTATCCCCCACCTTGCTCCAACAAATCGGAGACCTGCACTTCCTACCATAAAGTGCTTCGAATGGTGTTGCATTAATACTTGAGTGATAACTGTTATTGTAGAAAAATTCTGCTAACGGTAGATGTCGATCCCAACCGTTTCCAAAATCAATAACACATGCTCGTAGCATGTCTTCAAGTGTCTGTATCATCCTTTCACTCTGTCCATCAGTTTGTGGATGATAGACAGTACTCATGTCTAGACGAGTCCCCAATGCTTGATGTAACGTCTGCCAAAACCTTGAAACAAATCTTCCATCCCTATCAGAAATAATAGAGATTAGTATTCAATGTCTGGAGACGACTTCCTTCAAGTATAGTCCTGCCAACTTCTCCATTTTATCATCTTCTCTCATTGGTAGAAAGTGTGCTGACAAGGTAAGACGATCGACTATTACCCAAATTGTATCATAACCACTTGCAGGTCTTGGCAATTTAGTAATGAAATCCATGGTAATGTTTTTCCATTTCCTTTCTGGGATTTCAGGTTGTTGAAGTAGACCTGATGGTTTCTGATGTTCAACTTTTACTTTAGAACAAGTCAAACATTCTCCTACATATGTAGCAATATCAACTTTTATACCCGGCCTCCAAAAGTATTTCTTGAGATCTTGGTACATTTTCCCCGCTCCGGGATGTATTGAATATCTGGTTTTATGTGCTTCTCGAAGTACCATTTCTCTCGCATCCCCAAACTTTGGTACCCAAATTCTTTCAGCCAAATACCGGGTTCTGTCTTCCCGAATAGTAAGTTATTTATCCAATCCTTTGGGTATTTCCTTTTCAAAACTACCTTCTTTTAAAACCCCCTGTTGCGCCTCTTTTATTCGAGTAGTAAGGTTAGTATGAATAATTATATTCATAGCTTTTACCCGCATAGGTTCTCTATCCTTTCTACTCAAAGCGTCGGCTACCACATTCGCCTTCCCCGGGTGGTAATGAATCTCAAAGTCGTAATCATTTAACAGTTCAATCCATCTATGCTGCCTCATGTTCAATTGTTTCTAATCAAATATATGTTGGAGAATTTTGTGGTCGGTATATATGATACTTTTGACCCCATATAAGTAGTGCATCCACATCTTTAATGCAAAAACAACAGCGCCCAATTCTAAATCGTGAGTCGTATAATTCCGCTCGTGAATCTTGAATTGTCTGGACGCACAAGCAATCACCTTCATTCATTGCATTAATACACAACCGAGACCTTGCTTTGAGGCATCACCATAAATCACAAAATCATCATTCCCTTCAGGCATTGACAATATAGGTGACATAGTTAGCTTTTTCTTCCATAATTGAAACGCTTTCTCTTGCTCATCCTTCCATTCAAATTTCTTCCCTTTATGTGTTAATACAGTCAAGGGTTTTGCTACTTTTAAAAAATCTTTGATGAATCTTCTGTAGTAACCTGCCAATTCTAAAAATTGACGTCTATGGGTCGGAGTTTTCGGGGTTTCCCATTTTTCAACGACTTCAACCTTTACCGGATCAACCTGAATTCCTTCTTTGTTCACTACGTGACCGAGGAATTGAACTTTCTTCAACAAAAATGCACACTTTGAAAACTTAGCGTATAGTTCTTCCTTCCTCAACAATTCTAGCACCATTCTTAAATGTTCTCCGTGCTCTTGATCATTCTTGGAGTAAATAAGTATGTCATCGATGAAAACAATGACAAACTTGTCAAGATATGGTCCACACACTCTGTTCATGAGGTCCATGAACACAGCTGGTGCGTTAGTCAATCCAAACGGCATAACCATAAACTCATAATGACCGTAACGCGTTCTAAAAGCAGTCTTTGGAATATCATCCTCCTTCACCCGCATTTGATGATACCCGAAAGGTAAATCAATCTTCGAATAAACTGACGAGCCTTGTAGTTGATCAAATAAGTCATCGATTCTCGGTAGTGGATAACGATTCTTGATGGTAAGTTTGTTCAACTCTCAGTAGTCGATACACAAAATGAATGTACCATCCTTCTTTTTGACAAACAAAACAGGAGCTCCCCACGGTGATGTACTTGGTCGAATGAAACCACGCTTCAAAAGTTCTTGTAATTGGCTTTGTAATTCCTTCATTTCGCTGGGTGAGAGTCTGTAAGGAGCGCGAGCTATTGGTGCAGCTCTTGGTACAAGGTCTAATTGAAATTCAACAGATCGGTGTGGAGGTAGTCCCGGTAATTCTTTCAGAAATACATCGGGAAATTCTTTTGTGACGGGAACATCATTGATGTTCTTTTCTTTGGTTTGTACTTTCTCGACGTGTGCTAGAATGGCATATCAACCTTTTCTTATTTGCCTTCAAGTTACTAATAAGATTTAACTTCGCGGTGCTCTTTTCTCAGTACACCATTAAGGGTTTACCCTTTTCGCTCAGAATGTGAATCGCATTCTTGTAACAAACAATCTCTGCTTTCACCCTGATTATCCAGTCCATGCCGATTATTACATCAAAACTCTCCAATTCTACTAGTATCAAATTAATTTTAAAGGTTTCGCCAACCAGCTTAATTTTTCGATTCCGATATATTTTATCGGCTTTAACTAGTTTACCGTTTGCTAATTTGAGAAACACTTATTATCTAAAGGCGTTAATGAACAATTTAATTTAGCACAAATTTTTTTAATCATATAGCTTCTATCCGCCCCCGAATTAAATAAAACATAAGCAGGTTTATCGTCAATAAGAAACGTACCCGTAACAAGCTCCGGGTCTTCCTGCGCTTCTGTTGCGTTGATGTTGAAGGCTCTACCATGGCCTTGTCCATTAGTATTTCCTTGGTTCGGACACTTACTCCTAATATGGCCCGGTTTTCCACAGCCATAACAGACAATGGCTACATTATTCATTCCTACATTATTTGCTCCTGCATTCTTGTTAGCAGTTGATCTGTAGATTTTACACTTCGTTACACTATGTCCACTTCTATTACACTTGGTACATACTGTCGTACAGAACCAATTCGGATGGTGCCCTTCACACCTTTGGCACGGAATTTTCTGCCTCTTGTCGTCATTGTTGTTATTGTTGTTGTTGGGATTATTTTCGTTGCGGTTGTTATTGTGGTTGGGACGGTTGTTGTAGTTATTGTTGTTGGGATTATGATTGTTGTTGTGATTGTTGTTGCGATAAATGGTACGATTGTAGTTTTGATTATTATTGTATTGTATTGGTGACTCTCGTCACTGGTTTCTTCCCACTTTCTTTTGCCTACTTTTATTTTGACCTCCCAGGCCACCAACTCTTTATTTCTTCTCTCAATCTGGCCTATGAGTTTGTGAGCCATTCGACTCACTTTCTGCATTGAGGTAGGCTTGGATGCACTTACATTTTCCTGAATTCTAGCCGGCAGTCCTTTAACAAATGCGTCAATCTGTTCTTCCTCGTCCTCAAACATACCAGGACACATTAGAGATAGTTCTGTGAATCGTTGCTCGTATGAGGTGATATCATACCCCTGAGTTTTTAATTCTTTAAGATCCGCCTTGAGTTTATTGACTTCTTTCTTGGGACGGTACTGCTCATTTAACATGTGTTTGAATGCGGACCACGGTAGCGCATAAGCAGTATTTTCTCCCACCTGCTCCAGATAGGTGTTCCACCAGGTTAACGCAGTACCTGTGAAAGTATGTGTGGCGTATTTCACCTTATCTTCTTCAGCACATTTGCTTATAGCAAATACAGATTCTACCTTCTCGATCCATCGTTTCAATTCAACTGGTCCTTCAATTCCATTGAACTTAAGGGGTTTATAGGCAGTGAATTCCTTGTAGGAGCATCCTACACGATTTCTTGTGGAGTTAGTTCCACTGCTAGATCTAGAGTTATTTTTGTTGTTTTGCATTGCAGCCTGTACTGCGGCTATGTTCGCTGCAAGAAAAACACGGAAGTCTTCCTCGCTCATGTTCATGTTGTGTCGAGTAGTCGGTGTCATTTCCTTCAAAAATAGCCAAAAGAGTTCAGTTAATCATATAGAATATTAGGAGTAGTCAATAGTATTTTGTAGCATAATATGAACTTATTTATAATAGCTTTTTCTTCATATTAGAATTTTATATTTTTAATTCGGGTAGTACCTACCCGCTAAAGTTCATACATAGTAGCTAATATACAATTCAACTACTACAATTCTATCATGAAAAACTGATTACAATAATATTTCGCGTTCAAATTTTAGTACAATATTTTACAAACATATAATACCGCTATTTTACATATAGCACGAAATATAGCACAAAATAACTTTGATACAAGGCAGCTGTGAAGACAATTCTAGTTAAATGCAAATTGTTCAGTAAAGACAATAAAGACACGTAATTCATGGGACCAGAAACAAGTCATGCATTCGGGTTTCACTAATACTATTTCCCATCCTTGGTTAAGTGGGAAATAACTGATGTGGCCGTTGGTAAGGTAGCACGTTGTAACGTCGTCAAAAGGATGGGGGTTACGTAATATCCAACAGCGCCGTAACAAGTTAAAAACCTTATCTCTCACCCCAACTACTAAATCCGTCACCCGTGGGAATGTTTTATTAAGAAGTTGCAACCCGATATTCTTTTTCTCAGTTTGATGAGAGGCGAACATCACGAACCCGTAAACATAACATGCTTCTTTAATTTGCATTTTTGAAGCCCTTTCTAATGAACGAAATCCTATATTGGGATATACAGAATCAAAATAGGACCTCAACCCGTAGCGGAAAATTGCATTAGGGTTTCTCGCACACATATCCTTAAAGAAAACATGGCGAAACTTAGGGTTTCCCCAGTGTGATATACACCACCTATCGAAGGAAAGCCTTCTATATACTTAGGCATGCTTGGAACGTCTTTCAAACGTCCTACAAACTAATTTCGCCATAAACAATTGAGCCGATGAATCCTGACCAACTTTAGACAAGATTTCATCAATCATTTCCCGTGGTAGGTCTTCTAAAATATTCGGTTGTCTATCCTTAACGTCCATTTTGTATTTTTATACTATAAAAGAGACGAAGATTAGATCCGTAAAAGATGATAGAATAACAAAATATTACAAGCATTTTTTACATATAGCATAAAAGTACAAACACGCTACAATACATATTTTACATGGCATGGTAAAAGTAAATGACTACAACTCTTTATTCAGACTTGTTTGCTTCTTCTTCTAACGGATTCGGTTCGTTTTGATAATTTCCTAGGGATAAATGGACCCGTACTAATACGAGCAGTCCTTCACAAATGGTCTAGAAAAATCTGATTTCTTAGATGTTCCCGGACTATAGTTAAAGTTTAAGAAATACGGGTGTTTACGGTATATTCCATCAGGGTATTTCATCATAACATAGGGTTCATCGGGTTTGGGATCGGGTTTCTCTATTTTGATAGATTTTACCTTATTGTTTTCTTTTTCTTTATTAAGTTGGGCCAGGGTAATTTCTATCACTTCATTGGAATCCTCATCAGGATCCGATTTATCAGAAAATTGGTAATTTTCCCAATATTTTTCCTCCTCAGCGGAGACACCACAAACCATTTTTAACTTTGGTCCATTGATTGAGGATTTTTTCTTATTTAACTATTTTTCTGTGATTTTTAACATTTCCTCCTCCGGATCGTCTTCTTCCGGTTCTTCTTCTTCTTCCGGTTCCTCTTCTTCCGGTTCCTCTTCTTCCGGTTCTTCTTCTTCCGGTTCTTCTTCCGAAATTTGTGAATCTTCCCAAAATACATCCGACTCTTTATTGTTATTAGGTGAGTTGATAGGATAGGTACTGGAAGTAGACATCTATCACACATTAACTAACACATTAGTAATATACCACATAATATTTACATGTAAAAATATATAGTTTCTAACAAAAGTGTTAAGCAATCGTTTTTAAAGTAAACACGGTCGAAGTCCAGACTCACTATTGCATCCTAGCAAACTCGATAAGACACACTAATACAAATTTCTGGTTCTCGAAGACCAACGCTCTGATACCAACTGAAATTCCCCGTTCATATCGATTATAAACGTTTCATACTAATTGGTTTCATTGCGTGGTTTTGACCTCTATATGAGACATTTTTCAAAGACTGCATTCGATTTTAAAACAAACCATAACCTTTATTTTATCGACAAAGGTTTAAAAGGCATAACATAGATTATCAAGTAATGATAATCTAAAATATATCGTTTACACACGACCATTATATAATGGTTTACAATAATATTATACAACAATATAAGTTTCCGAATGCAGTTTTTAAACAATATCATACAACATGCTGACTCCAAATCTTGTCCTTAATTTAGCATGTAACAGCGGAAGCTTTTAATAATCACCTGAGAATAACATACTTAAAACGTCAACAAAAATGTTGGTGAGTTATAGGTTTAATCTATACCATAAATCATATTAATAATAGGCCACAAGATTTCTTTCATAAGCGAACAGGAATAACCATCTGTAAAAATCATTCATATGATAAGTTACGTGGTAACCGACATTAACAAAAATGCATAAAGAATATCCCCAAATGTACAGGAATAACCATCTGTATATACAAGTATCATCTGTATAATAATCGAAGTACTAAATCATTCCATTTTCCAGAATGGGGGGTGTTGGTGCCCAAAGATCTATCTTTAGGATTCACGCTAATTTGTGCGTACACTAATTATTAAGTTACCAAGCAAAAACAGGGATATTCGGTATAACAAATTCATCATAGAATGTAGTTTCATTACTTATGCCTATTTTGTAAAACATTTAAAAATTTCATGTATTCTCATCCCAAAAATATTAGATAGTAAAAATGGGACTATAACTCACTTTCACAGATTTTCAATTCGTTAAAAATCGGACTTGGCCACGGATTGATTCGCGAACCTATAACAAATATATACATATATATCAAAGTATGATAGAAATATATTCACATCATATTTTTATTTACGTGTTGATGATTTAAGTTGTTAAGTTAACAGTCCAACGTTAGTAGTCTACAATTAGTAGTCCATAATTAGTTGTCCACAATTAGTAGTACATTGTATACACGTGTTGTATAAGACTCAATCATGACCCTCAATACCGCTATTGTCCTTGAAGTTATCTCAATGTATTGTGCATGTGGTGTCTTTTGATTTATCCGACGTATTCTGTAACCATGACATATTAGAATACATGAATAATACAAGAAAAGTTAGCTAAGATATGGTTAGTATAGATTTTATCAAACTAATCCCGAATTCATTTTAGCCATTTTTAACCAATATTGTTTTGCTCATAACTTCTTCATTATAAATCCATTTTGAGTGAATCAAATTGTTATGGTTTCGTAACGAACTGAAATTTGTAAAAATAAACTGAAAAAGTGGTGGTTTATAGTCGGAATTACAGGTTATAAACACTACATCTTGATGACCATTTTGAAAAACATACTTCTACTTTGAGTTTAACCATGATTTTTTGATATAGTTTCATGTTCATATGAAATATCATTTTCCCAGAAGAACAACTTTTAAATCAATTATTATCATAGTTTTTAATTATCCAACCCAAAACAGCTCTCGGTTTTACTACGACGGCGTATGTCCGGTTTTACGGTGTTCTTCGTGTTTCCATGTTTTAAATCATTAAGTTAGCATATCATATAGATATAAAACATGTGTTTAGTTGTTTTTAAAAGTTAAGTTAGAAGGATTAATTTTATTTGTGAACAAGTTTAGAATTAACTAAACTATGTTCTAGTGATTACGAGTTATTTTCATCGAATAAAATGGTTATATAAGTATGAATCGAACGATGTTATGAACATCATCACTACCTCAAATATAGTAGGTAATGTAGAGACCCGTCCTAATCCATAAGGACGAATACAATAACATATGCATACATTGCGAAGTATTTGACCTCTATATGATACATTTTACAAACATTGCATTTGTTTTAAAAGACAAATTTTCATTTCATCGAAATTTGATAGGCATGCATACCATTTCATAATATCCAACTATAAATGACCTAATCTATCATTTACTTAATCATAATCTCTATCGAACTCAACGACTTGAATGCAACGTCTTTTGAAATATGCCATGAATGACTCCAAGTAGTATCTTTAAAATGAGCAAATGTACAGCGGAATATTTCTTTAATACCTGAGAATAAACATGCTTTAAAGTGTCAACCAAAAGATTGGTGAGTTCATTAATTTATCATAATCTATCATTTCCATAATTTTTAATAGACCACAAGATTTTCATTTCCATTTCTCATAAATATACGTCACATACATAGAGACAAAAATCATTCATATGGATTGAACACCTGGTAATCGACCTTAACAAGATGCATATAGAATATCCCCATCATTTCGGGACTCCCTTCAAACATAATAAAATCGAAGTACTAAAGCAGTTCAAATTCTCTGACTGGGGCTTGTTAGTGCCCATAGATCTATCTTTAGGATTCGCGTCAATTAGGGTGTCTGTTCCATAATTCTTAGATTACCTAACAAAAAAGGGACATATTCGATTCGATAATCCAACAATAGAATGTAGTTTCGATTACTTGTGTCTATTTCGTAAAACATTTATAAAAGCAGCGCATGTATTCTCAGTCCCAAAAATATATATTGCAAAAGCATTTAAAAAGGGAGTAATGAAACTCACTCTACAATAAAAATATTAATACGACGATACTGAACAATCCAGGGTTGGCCTCGGATTCACGAACCTATATCATTTATATATATATTAACACATATAATAGTAATCGAACGAATTTAGGTATTATTATTAATTGTTATTTTAGTAACTTGTACGTTTCATTAATAACTAAATTAACTATATTTATTTTTATATACATTAAATAGATAATTAATATTTATTACAAACATATTAATATAATTATATTTTATGTAAATAATATATTTTTATATAGAAAATCTTTATTTGATATATTAATAATACTAATAATAATAATGATAAAAATAATAATATTAGTGTTAGAAATAATAAAAATGATAATAAAAATAATAATAACAAAAATAATGATAATTCTAATAATAATAATGATAGTTCTATTAATAAAAATGATAATTTTTATAAAAAGAAAATTAGTTTCAATAATAATACTACTTACATTAAAAATGATGATAATAATAATAATAATAATAATAATAATAATAATAATAATAATAATAATAATAATAATAATAATAATAATAATAATAATAATAATAAATTAGTAATATGTAAACTACCTCAAAAAAGTAGTCCTAAAAAATGCCCAAGTCTGGGGTTGGACCCGCGACGTCCCACTAACCCGATAACATCCTTGACCATATTTATTATTATCGTTATTTCACATATCATTAACGAATCATAATCATCATCATGCTACAACGGCTTATTATTTTGTGTATCATTATATTTAATTCGTTATTCGTTATCATCGTCTTCATAATCACCATCAACGTGACCATAATCATAATCAATACCTCATCACCATGTATTATCATTATCAAAACTATAACAACATCATACTTTTCATCATCGTCATTAAGCATCTAATAACCACGATCACGAAAGTCATACATATATCATGATCACGAAAGCATCACCTTAATCATAACATGATCATCGACTTAATCATCCTTGTATCATCATCATCTTATATCAATTTTACCTAAATGTTCTCGGCCCAATTTAAAATGGCGAGCTCACCAAAAGGATTCGAAATAGAAAAAGAACTTGTCTCGGCGCAAATAATATTACAAGCCCAACCGAGATGAAACAAGCCCAAACAAAAGTTGGCCTAACTGACTACTTGAGGCCCAACAGAAGAATTTGTGGTTCATTCGAGCTGATCAAGAGTTTTCGAAAGGCAGAAGCAAATAAAAAAAATGCATGCTCAATCAGTATATCCTCATCGATGCATCACCAATCATAAAAGAGAAAAAGAATAAAATTGCAAGTGGGATAGAAAAAGTCTTCATTATTACTTCTTCATCATTCACCGATCACCATCAACGTTAATATGTACATCCCTTCATACGTGCCTTTCACTATCCAATTTAAAATAGAACTCGCTGGCAATTCACTTTCTAAAAGTAAAAAGCATGACTTTTAAAGTCACGTATATGATAGATATATATATGTGTGTCCATGAAGTTCTTTTGTCCCACATGTATGATTGGTTTCAAGTATTGATAATGGGATGTAGTTTAACATTCAAAACACCCCAAATTGATAAAGGCATCGGCCCAAGTGGTATTATTTTCTTTGTCTTTTCATTATCATCAAAAGAAAACTTACATCGATGGTTTGAGGGTTTTGGTAACATATTACGTGATAACAGCAGGGATACAAGGGATTTCGTGATTTAACAGAAAACAATAGTATAACAGTATGCAGTAGCAGCAGGAACGAGCAATGGTTTTTCTCGGACAGGATTAAGAGAGAAAAGGTTGGTGTTTGATTGAGAAGCAGAAAAATGTAGCACTAGTGGTGGTAGCCGGTGGTTTGAACATGGTGATGATGGTGAGGGAAATCAACGAAATCATGGTGGATGGGTTGTGGGTGTTTTCCGGATGAGAAGAGAAGAGGAAAGGGAATAAGTGGTGATTATGGATAGTGTTGATAATGGAGATGGTGTAGTGGTGGTTTTTGGTCGTTCACGAAGGAGAGTTGTAGGTGTGTTTCGAATGGTGGTTTCTGGGTTGTCGGATATACATGAACGTCTCAGTTATGTATATTGTTATCATCACAATCTCATCTTATTCATCACGATCCTAATCTTAAATTATTAACAACTTCATTATCATTCACATGCTTTAAAATAGAAATAGTGAGGTTTAAATGGGTTTCGTTCATGTGGGTTTCGATTTCATCTGATGGTTAATAGTTGACGAGTTTTGGTGATGGTTTGGGTAGGATTAGAGGGTGGTGGTTTTAGGGAAGGTGATTGTTGTGGTTGATCTTACAACCGAACTTAAGTTTGGTGGTGGTCTGTGTTCGATCAAGGAACGGATACCGGATTAATAAGTAGTCGATGGTGGGTGTTGTGGTGGTGATCATAAAAGTGATGAGGGAACCTTGGTGGTGGTCTCGGTTGGAAGTGATTGCCGATGATTGTGGTAATGGCTCCACAAGAGTGGTGGTTTCCTTCATATGTAAATGTATGAATATATAAAGAGGGTAGATAAATGAGATAAGTGTGGCTAAATGTACTACAAAGAAAGCAGAACCGTTTAATCCAGTAGGAATATTATGCAAAACATATGTGGGGTGAAAGCACAGAGAAAAGTAAGGAATTATTAAAGTTGATATTGATGTCTACCAGAAACTGGTTGTTTCTGTGAATTTGCTTTCGATATGTTCAAGATTCCAGACAGAGAATAAGATTTCGATGGTGATGCATAACAAAATTGGATTCTTTATCTGATTTTTATTTATATTAATAGTTAATAAATATAAATTATTAAATAATAATAATACAGTTAGAAACAATAAAAATACTAATAATATAAATAACAAGAATAATGATATTTATTACTAATAATGTCAATAATAATATTACTAATAGTAATAACATTAATGATATTAATAATATTAATATTGATAGTAATAATGATATAAATTATGTATATCAAATTTTATGTCTATATATTTAATAATACTAATACTAATATCATTATTAATAATAAAATGAAAGTAATAAGCATAACAACTATATTTTAACTTGTAATTAATTTAATGTAATATTCAATAAGTATGTAATATATATATTATATGATATGATATCTTTTATCGAATATTGAATATTTATAATATATATATATATATATATATATATATTACTTGTATATATACCATTATTAATGTGTATATTTCACACACACACACACACACACACACACATATATATATATATATATATATATATATATATATATATATATTCATAGCAACATAATGATTTTATTCATTAGTTTACATTTGTAATTTCAATTGATTATTTCAAATTATTAATTATACTTTAGTTTATATATATATATATATATATATATATATATATATATATATACACACACACACACACACACATTTATTTACGCACAATTGTTCATGAATCGTCGGGAATAATCAAAGGTTACACGAAACAGTTCAAAAATTTTAAGACTTGGTTTAACAGACTTTGCAAATCGTGTCAAAAATATAAATTCGTATCGAGAGTTTGGTTTAAAATTAGTCGAAATTTTATGGGTCACTACAAGTAAACCTACTGGAAATAATAAGAAATAATCTTGAGCTTCAAAGGATCTTGGATGGCTTGAAAGTTCTTGAAGTAGAATCATGACACGAAAACAAGTTCAAGTAAGATTACTACTTGAATTAAGATAGTTATGATTATAGGAATTGAACCGAAGTTTGAATATGATTATTACCTTGATAAAAAGGAGTAGAGTTGATGAGTTAACAAGGTGTTCTTGAAGCTAGTCTATGATTAAATTGATGAAGACTTGCTAGTACTTGAAATATGTGTGTTTAAAAGAGTTTAAAGAGTAAGAAATGGAGAGAATGCTTATAGTCCTTATATGTGTGTATTATGAGAGTGAATTGTAAGTAATATTGAATGAAAATGAGGAAGAATGATGGTAGTAGTCGTGGTCTTTTATGGCTAAAGGATGATAAATGATTTTTTGTAATGTTATGTAATAATTCATGATAAAATGGATGATTAATAAGTTTTTTTTGTAATCTTGCTAAATAATTGATACTAGATTACAAAGAATGGTTCCCACATGTTTCTTAATCATTTAGGGCTGCTCGATTTTTATTGGTATAGATAAATAGTAAATACATCTAGAAGCTGCGTATAATACGAGTACAATCACCGTATGAATACGAGTAGAATTCTTGATGAAAACGAATGGGAATACAATTGTAATTATTTTTGTTAAGTAGAAGTATTTTGATATATGTCCTTAAGAGTTTCAAAAGTGTATTAATACATTTTAACACAATACATATATATACATTTTAATTAAGTCGTTAAATCATCGTTAGTCATTACATGTATGAGTTGTTTCGAAGCTTATAAGTTAACGATCTCGTTTAATGTAATTAACCCATTGTTATTATATTTAATGAGATGTTAAATTGTTATATTATTGTGATAACATATTATATTAATATATCTTAATAAGATATATATATATATATATATATATATATATATATATATATATATATATATATATATATATATATATATATATATATATATATATATATATATATATATATATATATATATATATATATATATATATATATTTAGATATATTAAGACGTTGTTACATCGATAATCGTTATATATATATATATATATATATATATATATATATATATATATATATATATATATATATATATATATATATAGTTTCTAAATCCTTAAGTTAGTAGTCTCATTTTATGTATATATTTCATTGTTAATATACTTAATGAGATACTTAATTATCATTTCATCATGTTAAACATATATATGTCCATATATATATATTATCATGTCATTTACAAGTTATAATGTTCGTGAATCATCGGACAAATTGGGTGGTCAAACGTTTACATAAAATCTGTTTCAATTAAATAAGACTTAATAAGTTTGATTGCTTAACATGTTAGAAACTTTTAATCATGTAATATTAATCTCATATAATATATAATCATGGAAAAGTCCGGTTCATGATAAGCAAAACCCTTAGTTAATGCAATAATTATACATATACATATATAACCTACTTACTTGTAATCACTTACACAATTACCGTATACACGCTAGAAATATAATATTAGCATACCATCGCAAGCATAATGCTAAATATCTGATATCACAAGCTAGCACAACAATAGCATATAACACGAACGATACAATATGCTACACTACAACACATAACCATGGTTAACCAATCGTACAAGGGAATGGCGCTCGCGAAAGGCCATCGAAGTTCACAACATCCGTTAGTGTACTTAACACCGCGTATCACTACCCCCCCGAGTGGCATCTTAACACCTCGATACTTTACCCCGGGTGGTGTCTTAACACCTCGACACTTCACCCGTCATATTTCTTATAGTGGCATCTTAACACCTCGATGCTTCACTCTTTCATAATTACCAGAGTGGTGCCTTAGTACCTCAACACTTCACTCGTCACGTGAAACGTGGTGTCTTAGAACCTCGACAATTCACATCTCATGTTACACAAATAAATACATTACATACGTACACGCATAATTATTCCACTCACCTTAACGCCTTCGGTGAATGATAACCAATTTCGTAACCTTCAATGTAATGTACATATTACATTATGCATATAATCAATCACATGATCAAGTTGGTCAACCAACTCACCCCCCATCCTAGTGTTACTTTGACCCATAGTTCAAATGTGACCCCTTTGCACCTTTAACCTAACACTAGGTCAAGATTACGCCAAAACCCTAACACTTATCAATTATGGTCTTAACGCACTTATTAACACAAGGTTAGTGCATTTTCACACTCAGTAGGCAATCTAGGCCACCCAAGACTCCTTTGACCCATTTCAAGGTCAACACGCCCATTTAGGTCATCCACCACCCAAATAACAGCCGTTCACTATAACACAAAGTGTGCTAGTGATTTACTAACCAATTAAGACCCATAAACACAATTCATCACCTCAAAACCCTAGGTTAGTCATTATTTGATTCTCATAACCCAACTTACCCAAACTCCCCCAAATTACCAACAAAAGGGTTTCATGTCAACAATAGCCCAAACCCTAACCCTTAATCAAATCAAAATAAAGGAAATCAAGATTATAACATACCACCATTGTAGAGACCCGTCCTAATCCATCCGGACGAAGTCCGTATTGATTATAAACGATTCACAATAGTTGATTTTGTCGCGAGGTACTTGACCTCTATATGATACATTTTACAAACATTGCATTCGTTTTTGAAAAGACAATATTTAATTACATCGAAAGTTGACGGCATGCATACCATTTCATAATATATCTAACTATAATTGACTTAATATTAATCTTGATGAACTCAACGACTCGAATGCAACGTCTTTTGAAATATGTCAGGAATGACTCCAAGTAATATCCCTAAAATGAGCAATTGCACAGCGGAAGATTTCTTTAATACCTGAGAATAAACATGCTTTAAAGTGTCAACCAAAAGGTTGGTGAGTTCATTAGTTTAATATAAATAATCATTTCCATCATTTTAATAAACCATAAGATTTTCATTTCTCATAAATATACATCCCACGCATAGAGACAAAAATAATCATTCATATGGATTGAACACCTGGTAACCGACATTCACAATATGCGTATAAGAATATCCCCATCATTTCGGGATCCTCCTTCAGACATGATATAAATTTCGAAGTACTAAAGCATCCGGTACTTTGGATGGGGCTTGCTGGGCCCGATAGATCTATCTTTAGGATTCGCGTCAATTAGGGTGTCTGTTCCCTAATTCTTAGATTACCAGACTTAATAAAAAAGGGGCATATTCGATTTTGATAATTCAACCATAGAATGTAGTTTCACGTACTTGTGTCTATTTTGTAAATCATTTATAAAAATTGCACATGTATTCTCAGCCCAAAAATATAAAGGGTAAAATACATAGAACGACATTGAACAAGTATAGGGTTGGCCTTGGATTCACGAACCTATATCATTGGTATATTTATTAATACATATATTTGTAATCGAACAAGCTTATATATATTATTATTATTGATATGATTTTTATATCAATAACATATATAATTTATTATTCAATTAACTTACTCCATTTTGTATATAAAAATATTAATATAGTTAAGTTATGTATATATATTAAATATCTTTTTATATGAACGTCATTTGTTTGCGAAGTTAATAATTTTGTTAATACTTGTATTAGTAATAATAATGATACTATATAATAATAATGACAAAAGTAATAATAATAATATTGTTAATAAGGATAATGATGTTAATAATGATAATGATACTTAGTCGAATTATAATAACTATGATAACAATAATTATAATAATTTTAATGATTGCTTTAACTTAAAATTTTAACCATTTTCATAATAATATCAAAATCCCTATATTTGTAATCATAATTGTAGTACTAAAAATCTTTATATTCATTTTCATAGTAATCATAACCTCCGCGTTTAATTTCTAGACTAGTGACTAAAGTTTCTATATCATAAATTAATAATCCTAACCATAATAATAAATATAATAATAATACTTATATTAATAGTAGTCTTATAAAATTAATAATAACGATAATAACAATAATAATATTTAATGATAATACTAATAATGATAACGATTGTAATATTAGTAATAATAACAATAATTAATAATAATGTTGATCATAACTATAATACTTGTATCAATATTAATCATATTAATAATACTAATACTACATAATAATAATACTAGTAATGATAATAATTTTAGTAGTAATAATAATTATAACAATAATAATAACAATAATGATAATAATAATAAATGTGATGATTTTAAAATTATGAACTACCTTGGGGAGGCTTTTTAAAAAGGAATTGCACCAAGTAGGGATCGAACCCGAGACCTCACGCTAACCCAACACTCTCCCTAACCAACGATCCGTCTGTTGCATTTCTGATTTATAATACAATTTAATTCTTTATAACCCGTCTTCTCACAACAACCCAAGCCCAACATAACAAAGATTGGCTCACGGCCCATCAGGAAAACAGAAGCCCAACACGATAACTAAATATACGGCCCAAGTTGCTAAACCCCAAGTTAAATTCATTTGGCCCAAATCAAGAAACCCTTTTACTAGGTCGATTGAAAGAAGAAAAAAAAAATTAATACGCCGCTGTAATAGGAATTAAACAACACGGTATTATCTTCTTCATTATCCATCATTCATTCGTTCATAATTCAATCATCATTGTCTTCCTTGCTGTTTTAACAGGATAGAAATAAGTGGGTTTTTGTTTGGCTTCGACAGACACACCACTCAATCAAAAGAAAGGATTTCGGTCTGGTAACATGATTTTCAAATAACAGAAACATATATAAAAAAAATGTATGCACTCATACATCATCACCACCTCATCTTCCATAATCATCTATCTTTTAAATCGACATTATCATTATTATGTCACTACTATCATATTATATTGCATCATCATTCATCTTTATATAAATAAAGTCACCATTCTTTAATCATTTCTTTCATATCCACCTCACCTTATTTAATTTGTAATAGAAACGGGAGCATTAATGGCAGCACTCTACTTCGATGGGTGTGTGTGATTTCAGCTGCAAAACAGAAAGTTCTAGCAGCAGTAGAGGTGATGGTTTGTAATGGTAGTAGTGGAGTTCCCGGATCAGAACAGAAATGATAAACCGAACTACAGTAATAGCGTAGCATTTTAATGGTTTGGTGATAAAGGTGGTAAGTATGTTGATGGTGACGAAGGGGGTTCTGAATGGTGATTAATATGGTGGTCTTCTCGGCTGTACAACAGAAACAACATATTGCAGTTTGTCTAAAGTGATTCGAGGGTGATGATAATCGATGGTGGACTGATGAAGTTCACTAGAAAAATTAAGAGAGAGGGAGAATAAGGGAGCAAGAGGGTTTGAGTTTGGTTGTAGTTGAAATGAAATAGAAAGAGATATAGATATAGTTTGAGTGTTAGTGGGTTTTGTTGTTCAAATCGAAGACAGAAGGATGTAATGGGTGTTGATAATATACGCAAGTGTGGTTTACAATAGTTATTTTGAGCCATGGTGGTGGTTGATGTTTATAGGTGATGGTGGGAGCTGTGGAGGTGGTTTCTTGGTGACCGTTTAGGATGACGGTTTTTATCATAGTGGTGGGTGACGGTTGAATTTAAAACAGAAAAAGATGGTGGTTTAGTGATAGTCATGAAATAAGAGGTGGTTCATCGAGGAAGGAACCGAAGACAGATTAAAGTGGAAATGAGTGTGGTGATTTCATGTGGTGTTCTTGCATTTTTGGTTTTAAATTACCGATTGTAGTAGAGACTGGCAATATGTAGAGATAGTATTCCAATTAGTGAAGTTAGCAAAGATGATATGATTGGTTGTTATCCACAATTGAGGGAATAGACAGCAATATTTTAGCCAAGGAGAAACAAACAAGAAAATAAAGTATATGATGACTTTCATCAAATTTTGTTATGTAACATATAATTTGATTGTAACGTGTAACAATAAGTAGACAGAAACAATATTTAGCTACTGTAACACCCCAGCTTAACATGACCACAATATTGTCCGCTTTGCCCGCAGGCGCACGGCTTTTTCTTGGCGACCACACACGATAAGCACTTTCCCAGGAAGGTCACCCATCCTGGTAGTGCTCTCGCCCGAGCACGCTTAACCACAACGTACTCGCACTTCTACTCAACTTGTGATCCCAAAACGCGTTGTGTCATTTAAGCGTGAGTATTACCTTATAATCCCATGATCACTCATGTCCATGGGCGATGTGGGATTTGCCTAGGGTGTTACATTCACCCCCCTTAGGGACTCATCGTCCTCGATGAGGTTTGCCCCACCACCCCCACCGGCACATGAGTGGCTCTGATACCATTCTGTAACACCCCAGCTTAACATGACCACAATATTGTCCGCTTTGCCCGCAGGCGCACGGCTTTTTCTTGGCGACCACACACGATAAGCACTTTCCCAGGAAGGTCACCCATCCTGGTAGTGCTCTCGCCCGAGCACGCTTAACCACAACGTACTCGCACTTCTACTCAACTTTTGATCCCAAAACGCGTTGTGTCATTTAAGCGTGAGTATTACCTTATAATCCCATGATCACTCATGTCCATGGGCGATGTGGGATTTGCCTAGGGTGTTATAGCTACAGGTTGATAGATACTTACAACTGAATTTGATTCTTGCTACATGATTCATCTTATAAAAAAAATTAATATTAATAATAATAATAATATTTAATATTTATATAATAACATATATGATAACATTTATTGAATACTTAATATTTATACATCTTATACATCTTATATATATATATATATATATATATATATATAGATATATATATATATATATATATATATATATATATATATATATATATATATATATATATATATATATATATATATATATATATATATATATATATATATAGATTCATTTTAATAACAACTTTTATTATTTTGTAAATTATTTTACCAATTTAGTTCTACAATTAAATCGTATATTATTATTTCAAACTATTATATATACACATATATTTATATTTATATTTATCTGTATACACATTTATTTACAATTAATGGTTCATGAATCGTCGGACACAGTCAAGGGTAATTGATTATATGAATGTAGATTTCAAAACTTTCGAGACTCAACATTACAGATTTTGCTTATCGTTTCGGAAACATATAAAGATTAAAGTTTAAATTTGATCGGAAATTCCCGGGTCATCACAGTACCTACCCGTTAAAGAAATTTCGTCCTGAAATTTGATCGAGGTCGTCATGGATAACAATAAGAATGTTTTCATGACAAATATGAGTTGATAAATAGAGTTTTATCATTATTGTGTAATATAGATAAAACAATTTTTTTTTTATATGAAGAGCACGAGTGAAGCTATCACAAAAGAGTGAAATGAAAAAGTTAAAGATTCGTTTTAACTTTTGACGTAGTCAGGGTTGAATTCCGGAATTCAAGGAATTTAAAGAAAATCTTCGAAATCTAAAAGATTTGATTCTTCTGCGAATAAGGAGATTAGGATCCTCTTTGGTTAAATGTAATAATGTGTTTTGATTGCTCTGTCAGATATTTTACTATAAATCCACTCCCTTCGTTTCCTTTATATTTTGGAGTCCATCCTTTTGTTCTCTCTTCCCGACTTTAAATCAAGAAAATAATGGTCCAGAATTCGTAGGTATGAAGTTTTGAATGAACATGACTAATGTTCTAAGAGAGAGATTGTAATAGCACGATTTTGATTGATTAAATTACCAGCATTCAAGAGATAAGATAGAATGTAAGAGTCGTGTAACATGGCACATGATGATGGTACTGTGAATCATCACGTTTCATTAGAAACTCAGCATGACTTACTGTAATATAATCACATTAATCAAGTGTCATTATATTATACTAACTCATGCATCAATTTCCAACACTACTCCAGAAGTCATTTATAATTTAAACTCGAATTTTAAAGAAATTTAGAAACTAAAGTGGTTTCCTTTATGATGTAATACGGATAGCACGAAGAGATAACTAATTTCGAACAAGAGGAGTTATGAAAATATCCTCCGAAATATCGAAGATATTTATGATGATATTTTGGGATTTCTAAGTTCGATGGTTGATAAAGAAAGATTTTACGCAAGATTTCAACATGAGTACGGAGCAAGATATTCGTTGAAGGTTTCATTGGATCCAGAATTACCTGGATTCTTTGAATATAGGGTATGGTCCTTGAATTTGTCTTTGGTCTCCTTCGTGGTTAGCTCAATCCGTTTTTCAGTTCCAACCTTTCTGAGCTTTTCCAACATACTATTCTTTATCATAAAACTTTCGACGATTAATGTCGTTTTACGGTTTTTGCTGCTTCATCAGCATTTTGATGACTAGTTCGCAGTTCGGGGTGTTTTCAGAAACTTCACATTCAAGCATGTAAGTCCAGATAATAGACATTATATGTACACATATAACTATTGGCATAGGCATGCTGCGAGATTTCAAAATACTGATTGCTAATTCCCGATGATTCGTATGACAATTCTTGTTAAAAGATGCGGATGAGTACATGATGAGACTTCAATAGATAAATATAGTGATTTGTCGGAGGGATTTAAACCAAGGAGCAACGAGGTTGCTGGTACGTCTACTGATAATATGGTGGGATATAAAAGGTTCTCCGGTAACAATAAAAGAGCACGTATATATATTGAGGTTATAATAAGGTTAATCCAACTGAAAAGTCGAAGTTGACTTGTTGGAGCTGTGACAAAATTTGCTAATTTGAAGAGAGATTGTAAAATTACTTTCGGTAATAACAACGTCTAGGAGTTAGCACAGATACGTGTTAAATGTTTACTTAAGTTCCGAGTGTTTTCAGGTGCATAACTATATGCATCAATATTTCTTCTTCCGTAGATGGAGTGCGGTTGGTTCATCCTATCGATTGAAGTGTTTTCAAGAGTTATGAAAGGTTTGAATCGCAGATTGTAATCGTCAAGATACAAATGAGGTTTAAGATGATATCAAGTGGCAAACTTGAAGAATTGTTTAGTTTCATATATTATAATCAATATTTTAATTCGTTTTAATTGTCCAATGTTATTAGTCCACAGTCGATAGTCCACAGTTGACAGTCCAATAATTCATATATAATTTAATATATAATATTCAAATTAATTAATACGTATCGTGACCCGTGTACATGTCTCAGACTCGATCACAACTCAAAGTATATATATTATTATAGAATCAACCTCAACCCTGTATAGAGAACTCGATCATTACTGCATATAGAGTGTCTATGGTGATTCCAAATAATATATATAGATGCATCGATATGATATGTCAAAACCTTGTATACGTGTCCCGATATTTAAAGTGCGTAAAATAAATAACAGGAATTAAATAACGATAACTAAAGTGCGTAAAATAAATAACAGAAATTAGATGACAATAAATAAAATTGCGGGAATGTAAATTGCGATAATTAAATTGCAATAAATAAAATGCGATAAATAGAATGTAATCAGTTAGCTAGGAACAGTTAGCTGGAACAGTTAGCATGGTTTCTTAATAAAATTCCATATTGTTAATTAGTCTGTTTCTAATCAATTTTTATTGTGTCCATTATTTATTCATTATGCCACTTGTTGGATTCTGGTAAGTAAAAATCCAAATATGAAATTGAATTTGAATGAAAATGGTTATTCTGTGGTGAACGGATTCGTATATCGATAGATGTAGGTAGGATGGTAATCCACCGTTGAATCAGATTCGAAGACTGTACAATGTAACTTATTAATGTGAAATCTTAAATATTTCTCGGGTATTACCTACCCGTTAAAATATTTTCACCATTAACAGTTTGTACAAAAGAATTTTTAATTACAGACTTTATGAAAAAATATATATACATATATATTTTCTTCAGATGTAATTATGGATTTAATGAGTCAATATATTATTAGACTCATTTGATTTTCGGTTTAAGCTAGAATAAGTAATCTCTAAAACTATTAGGAACCACATATTCTTCACAGAATATTAATGAAGTTATGGATCAATACTTCATCGTTAATAGTTGTTGTTGGTACTCCTTGGTATCTATGGTGCGTAGGATATTGATGTTCGAGGTACAGATTGGGATGTTGAGACGTGTGATACGGATGTTGCTGTTGGCAGTGGTGATGGTACTGTTAATGTTGCTGATGGTGGTACTGTTGGTACCAGTGATGTTGCTGAAGCTGGTACGTTTTACACCATATTTTTCAAAATTACAACTCGGGTGCGAAGCTCATTGACTTCTTCGATTACTCCGGGATGATTTTTTTTTTTTGGAACGAGCGGATGAATAAGGTTTAGAATTGTGGGTAGAATCTAATCGTGTCGAGCTACTCTGGAAATGAGAGAGGAAATGGTGTCTCGAACAGGTTCGCCAGTAAGTGCTTCAGGTTCTTTGCCAAGAGGTGAATTCGGTTGGTGGAAAGGATCGACTTATTCTCATCTTCATTGATTAAGTCGACTACGAACCCACCTGATGAATTGGGGATGGCTGATTGATTGATTCATTCTGGTGACACCGTTTTCGAAGCTTAGGTGAATATCCATGTTGGAATAGTTGTCGAAATAACTATCGGAATAGCTATCGAAATCTGAGGGACTCGAACTGGTTGAGAGATTCATCCCGTACAATCAGATAAAGGATTTTCGATAAGAAATAGATTATAGGATGTAGATTAGTACCCTGCAATACATAATTGTCATATGCATATATAATACTAAAATCCCATAAGTTACGGAGGAATCTACGGAAGCTGTCAAGCAAAGTCTACAGTAGCTGATACGTTAAGATATGAATTTTGTCTATACACTATTCAGTCAATGCAGTAAAACGTGTCTAGACTAAGAATGATAAGCAGGTAATTTTTGACACTAAATGATAAGCAAAACTTTTGACATGCAGACACGGTCGAAGTCCAGACTCACTAATGCATCTAAACAACCATCAGTTAGACACGCTAATGCAAGACCTGGTTCGCTAAGACCACCGCTCTGATACCAACTGTAGAGACCCGTCCTAATCCATCCGGACGAAGTCCGTATCGATTATAAACGATTCACAATAGTTGATTTCATCACGAGGTACTTGACCTCTATATGATACATTTTACAAACATTGCATTCGTTTTTGAAAAGACAATATTTAATTACATCGAAAGTTGACGGCATGCATACCATTTCATAATATATTTAACTATAATTAACTTAATATTAATCTTGATGAACTCAACGACTCGAATGCAACGTCTTTTGAAATACGTCATGAATGACTCCAAGTAATATCCCTAAAATGAGCAATTGCACAGCGGAAGATTTCTTTAATACCTGAGAATAAACATGCTTTAAAGTGTCAACCAAAAGGTTGGTGAGTTCATTAATTTAACATAAATAATCATTTCCATCATTTTAATAGACCATAAGATTTTCATTTCTCATAAATATACGTCCCATGCATAGAGACAAAAATAATCATTCATATGGATTGAACACCTGGTAACCGACATTCACAATATGCGTATAAGAATATCCCCATCATTCCGGGATCCTCCTTCAGACATGATATAAATTTCGAAGTACTAAAGCATCCGGTACTTTGGATGGGGCTTGTTTGGCCCGATAGATCTATCTTTAGGATTCGCGTCAATTAGGGTGTCTGTTCCCTAATTCTTAGATTACCAGACTTAATAAAAAAGGGGCATATTCGATTTCGATAATTCAACCATAGAATGTAGTTTCACGTACTTGTGTCTATTTTGTAAATCATTTATAAAAATTGCGCATGAATTCTCAGCCCAAAAATATAAAGGGTAATAAGGCAAATGAAACTCACCTAATGTATTTTGTAGTAAAAATACATAGAACGACATTGAACAAGTATAGGCTTGTCCTCGAATTCACGAACCTATATCATTGGTATATTTATTAATACATATATTTGTAATCGAACAAGCTTATATATATTATTATTATTGATATGATTTTTATATCAATAACTTATATAATTTATTATTCAATTAACTTACTCCATTTTGTATATAAAAATATTAATATAGTTAAGTTATATATATATTAAATATCTTTTTATATGAACGTCATTTGTTTGCGAAGTTAATAATTTTGTTAATACTTGTATTAGTAATAATAATGATACTATATAATAATAATAATGACAAAAGTAATAATAATAATATTGTTAATAAGGATAATGATGTTAATAATGATAATGATACTTAGTCGAATTATAATAACTATGATAACAATAATTATAATAATTTTAATGATTCCTTTAACTTAAAATTTTAACCATTTTCATAATAATATCAAAATCCCTATATTTGTAATCATAATTGTAGTACTAAAAATCTTTATATTCATTTTCATAGTAATCATAACCTCCGCGTTTAATTTTTAGACTAGTGACTAAGTTTCTATATCATAAATTAATAATCCTAACCATAATAATAAATATAATAATAATACTTATATTAATAGTAGTCTTATAAAATTAATAATAACGATAATAACCATAATAATATTTAATGATAATACTAATAATGATAATGATTGTAATATTAGTAATAATAACAATAATTAATAATAATGTTGATCATAACTATAATACTTGTATCAATATTAATCATATTAATAATACTAATACTACATAATAATAATACTAGTAATGATAATAATTTTAGTAGTAATAATAATTATAACAATAATAATAACAATAATGATAATAATAATAAATGTGATGATTTTAAAATCATGAACTACCTTGGGGAGGCTTTTTAAAAAGGAATTGCACCAAGTAGGGATCGAACCCGAGACCTCACGCTAACCCAACACTCTCCCTAACCAACGATCCGTCTGTTGCATTTCTGATTTATAATACAATTTAATTCTTTATAATCCGTCTTCTCACAACAACCCAAGCCCAACATAACAAAGATTGGCTCACGGCCCATCAGGAAAACAGAAGCCCAACACGATAACTAAATATACGGCCCAAGTTGCTAAACCCCAAGTTAAATTCATTTGGCCCAAATCAAGAAACCCTTTTACTAGGTCGATTGAAAGAAGAAAAAAAAATTAATACGCCGCTGTAATAGGAATTAAACAACACGGTATTATCTTCTTCATTATCCATCATTCATTCGTTCATAATTCAATCATCATTGTCTTCCTTGCTATTTTAACAGGATAGAAACAAGTGGTTTTTGTTTGGCTTCGACAGACACACCACTCAATCAAAAGAAAGGATTTCGGTCTGGTAACATGATTTTCGAATAACAGAAACATATATAAAAAAAACGTATGCACTCATACATCATCACCACCTCATCTTCCATAATCATCTATCTTTTAAATCGACATTATCATTATCATGTCACTACTATCATATTATATTGCATCATCATTCATCTTTATATAAATAAAGTCACCATTCTTTAATCATTTCTTTCATATCCACCTCACCTTATTTAATTTGTAATAGAAACGGGAGCATTAATGGCAGCACTCTACTTTGATGGGTGTGTGTGATTTCAGCTGCAAAACAGAAAGTTCTAGCAGCGGTGGAGGTGATGGTTTGTAATGGTAGCAGTGGAGTTCCCGGATCAGAACAGAAATGATAAATCGAACTGCAGTAATAGCGTAGCATTTTAATGGTTTGGTGATAAAGGTGGTAAGTATGTTGATGGTGACGAATGGGGTTCTGAATGGTGATTAATATGGTGGTCTTCTCGGCTGTACAACAGAAACAACATATTGCAGTTTGTCTAAAGTGATTCGAGGGTGATGATAATCGATGGTGGACTGATGAAGTTCACTAGAAAAATTAAGAGAGAGGGAGAATAAGAGAGAAAGAGGGTTTGAGTTTTGGTTGTAGTTGAAACGAAATAGAAATAGATATAGAGATAGTTTGAGTGTTAGTGGGTTTTGTTGTTCAAATCGAAGATAGAAGGATGTAATGGGTGTTGATAATATACGCAAGTGTGGTTTACAATAGTTATTTTGAGCCATGGTGGTGGTTAATGTTTATAGGTGATGGTGGGAGCTGTGGAGGTGGTTTCTTGGTGACCGTTTAGGATGACTGGTTTTATCATAGTGGTGGGTGACGGTTGAATTTAAAACAGAAAAAGATGGTGGTTTAGTGATAGTCATGAAACAAGAGGTGGTTCATCGAGGAAGGAACCGAAGACAGATTAAAGTGGAAATGAGTGTGGTGATTTCATGTGGTGTTCTTGCATTTTTGGTTTTAAATTACCGATTGTAGTAGAGACTGGCAATATGTAGAGATAGTATTCCAATTAGTGAAGTTAGCAAAGATGATATGATTGGTTGTTATCCACAATTGAGGGAATAGACAACAATATTTTAGCCAAGGAGAAACAAACAAGAAAATAAAGTATATGATGACTTTCATCAAATTTTGTTATGTAACATATAATTTGATTGTAACGTGTAACAATAAGGAGACAGAAACAATATTTAGCTACAGGTTGATAGATACTTACAACTGAATTTGATTCTTGCTACATGATTCATCTTATAAAAAAAATTAATATTAATAATAATAATAATAATATTTAATATTTATATAATAACATATATGATAACATTTATTGAATACTTAATATTTATACATCTTATATATATATATATATATATATATATATATATATATATATATATATATATATATATATATATATATATATTACAATATAATGATAATTATGAATAGAGTCATGTATATATATATAGATTCATTTTAATAACAACTTTTATTATTTTGTAAATTATGTTACCAATTTAGTTCAACAATTAAATCGTATATTATTATTTTAAACTATTATATATACACATATATTTATATTTATATTTAATATTTATCTGTATACACATTTATTTACAATTAATGGTTCGTGAATCGTCGGACACAGTCAAGGGTAATTGATTATATGAATGTAGATTTCAAAACTTTCGAGACTCAACATTACAGATTTTGCTTATCGTTTCGGAAACATATAAAGATTAAAGTTTAAATTTGATCGGAAATTCCCGGGTCATCACAGTCATAATCAAAACGTAGCTAGTGACTAGATGAACAACTTTAATACCCGCACTTTGACCCGAATCAAGCTTCTTCCTCCTTGATTTCAGCTTTCTCTCTCTCAAATGGGTTTCTCTCACTAAAAGTAGATGAGAGTGTTTGTAGGTGAAAGATGAAGTGAGAAGTGAGATCTTGATCTGGTCACCATGCTTATATACACCCATATATGAAAAGACCAAACTGCCCTTCACCTTTTTACAATATATATATATAGATATATATGCTTATATTTATATATATATAGATATATATGCTTATATATATACACATTTATTTACGTACAATTGTTCGTGATTCGTTGGGAATAGTCAAAGGTTACACGAAACAGTTCAAAAATTTTAAGACTTGGTTTAACAGACTTTGCATATCGTGTCAAAAATATAAATTCGTATCGAGAGTTTGGTTTAAAATTAGTCAAAATTTTCCGGGTCACTACAGGTAAACCTACTGGAAATAACAAGAAATGATCTTGAGCTTCAAAGGATCTTGGATGGCTTGAAAGTTCTTGAAGTAGAATCATGACACGAAAACAAGTTCAAGTAAGATTACTACTTGAATTAAGATAGTTATGATTATAGGAATTGAATCGAAGTTTGAATATGATTATTACCTTGATAAAAAGGAGTAGAGTTGATGAGTTAACAAGGTGTTCTTGAAGCTAGTTTATGATTAAATTGATGAAGACTTGCTAGTACTTGAAATATGTGTGTTTAAAAGAGTTTAAAGAGTAAGAAATGGAGAGAATGCTTATAGTCCTTGTATATGTGTATTATGAGAGTGAATTGTAAGTAATATTGAATGAAAATGAGGAAGAATGATGGTAGTAGTCGTGGTCTTTTGTGGCTAAAGGATAATAAATGATTTTTTGTAATGATATGTAATAATTCATGATAAAATGGATGATTAATAAGTTTTTTTGTAATCTTGCTAAATAATTGATATTAGATTACAAAGAATGGTTCCCACATGTTTCTTAATCATTTAGGGCTGCTAAGGAGCATATTTTTATTGGTATAGATAAATTGTAAATACATCTAGAAGCTGCGTATAATACGAGTACAATCACCGTATGAATACGAGTAGAATTCTTGATGAAAACGAATGGGAATACAATTGTAATTATTTTTGTTAAGTAGAAGTATTTTGATATATGTCCTTAAGAGTTTCAAAAGTGTATTAATACATTTTAATACAATACATATATATACATTTTAATTAAGTCGTAAAATCATCGTTAGTCGTTACATGTATGAGTTGTTTCGAAGCTTATAAGTTAACGATCTCGTTTAATGTAATTAACTCATTGTTATTATATTTAATGAGATGTTAAATTGTTATATTATCGTGATAACATAGTATATAAATATATCCTAATATGATATATATATATATATATATATATATATATATATATATATATATTTATATATTTATATATATATATATATATATATATATATATATATATATATATATATATATATATATATATATATATATATATATATTAAGACGTTGTTACATCGATAACCGTTACATATATATATATATATATATATATATATATATATATATATATATATATATATATATATATATATATATAGTTTCGAAATCTTTAAGTTAGTAGTCTCATTTTATGTATACAGTTCATTGTTAATATACTTAATGAGATACTTAATTATCATTTCATCATGTTAAACATATATATGTCCATATATATATTATCATGTCATTTACAAGTTATAATGTTCGTGAATCATCGGACAAATTGGGTGGTTAAACGTTTACATAAAATCTATTTCAATTAAACAAGACTTAATAAGTTTGATTACTTAACATGTTAGAAACATTTATTCATGTAATATTAATCTCATATAATATATAATCATGGAAAAGTCCGGTTCATGACAAGTAAAACGCTTAGTTAATGCAATAATTATACATATACATATATAACCTACTTACTTGCAATCACTTACACAATTACCGTATACACGCTAGCAATATAATATTAGCATACCATCACAAGTATAATGCTAAGTATCTGATATCACAATAGCATATAACACGAACGATACAATATGCTACACTACAATACACAACCATGGTTAACCAATCGTACAAGGGAATGGCGCTCGCGAAAGGCCATCGAAGTTCACAACATCCGTTAGTGTACTTAACACCGTGTATCACTAACCCCCCGAGTGACATCTTAACACCTCGATACTTTACCCTGGATGGTGTCTTAACACCTCGACACTTCACCCGTCATATTTTTTATAGTGGCATCTTAACACCTCGATGCTTCACTCTTTCATAATTACCAGAGTGGTGTCTTAGCACCTCAACACTTCACTCGTCACGTGAAACGTGGTGTCTTAGCACCTCGACAATTCATATCTCATGTTACACAAATAAATACATTACATACGTACACGCATAATTATTCCACTCACCTTAACGCCTTCGGTGAATGATAACCAATCTCGTAACCTTCAATGTAATGTACCTATTACATTATGCATATAATCAATCACACGATCAAGTTGGTCAACCAACTCACCCCCCATCCTAGTGTTACTTTGACCCATAGTGCAAATGTGACCCCTTTGCACCTTTAACCTAACACTAGGTCAAGATTACGCCAAAACCCTAACACTTATCAATTATGGTCTTAACGCACTTATTAACACAAGGTTAGTGCATTTTCACACTTAGTAGGTAATCTAGGCCACCCAAGACTCCTTTGACCCATTTCAAGGTCAACACGCCCATTTGGGTCATCCACCACCCAAATAACCCGTTCACTATAACACAAAGTGTGCTAGTGATTTACTAACTAATTAAGACCCATAAACACAATTCATCACCTCAAAACCCTAGGTTAGTCATTATTTGATTCTCATAACCCAACTTACCCAAACTCCCCCAAATTACCAACAAAAGGGTTTCATGTTCATCAGTAGCCCAAACCCTAACCCTTAATCAAATCAAAATAAAGGAAATCAAGATTATAACATACCACCATAATCAAAACGTAGCTAGTGACTAGATGAACAACTTTAATACCCGTACTTTGACCCGAATCAAGCTTCTTCCTCCTTGATTTGAGCTTTCTCTCTCTCAAATGGGTTTCTCTCACTAAAAGTGGATGAGAGTGTTTGTAGGAGAAAGATGAAGTGAGAAGTGAGATCTAGATCTGGTCACAATGCTTATATACACCCACATATGAAAAGACCAAAGTGCCCTTCACCTTTTTACAATTTAAATAAAAGACCCATTTCATTTCCCCGTCCAGGAGCGGCGCTCCCGAACCTAGGAGCGGCGCACATAGTGCCTTCTCAAAATATTTTGGGTCGTTACAACTCTCCCCCACTTGAATCAGAGCGCGTCCTCGCGATCCAAGCTGCATGACAAGCATGAAGATACACTAAAACAAACTATTCAAATTTCCACGTAAACTCGGAACCCTTTCGATGATGCCATTGGACTTTAAAAGTCCTCTCCTCTTTGTTACACAACTTTTTGACCTTTTCATCAAGGATAGCTGCCGGTTCCTCGACATATTCCAACTTGTTGTTCAAGGAAATCTCGTCCGATGGTACCCACGTCGAGTCATCCGTAAGACACTTACGGAGATGGGAAACATGGAATGTGTTATGAATTCCCGCAAGTTCTTCAGGTAGCTCTAGTCTATACGCAACTTCACCAACACGATCCAAGATTTTAAAAGGACCAATAAATCGAGGAGCTAACTGATGTGTGCGAGGTGGTGTATAAAATAGTTATATATTTGCTACAAAATACTATTAAATATGATACAATTTTACACAAGTGATTTATTTATTTATAGAGTGGATATACCTAAACCTTGCTACAACACTTATAGGCAGTGTACCTAATCGTACAGTAGTGTAGTTTTTAGTAGGTCCGGTTCCTTCCACAGGGAGACTTAGCCAAGTTTAACGCTATATTTTTTAACTTATAATTGTAAAAATACAAAAATATATATAAGTAGTATTATTATAA
This sequence comes from Rutidosis leptorrhynchoides, assembly GCF_046630445.1. NCBI lineage: Eukaryota > Viridiplantae > Streptophyta > Magnoliopsida > Asterales > Asteraceae > Rutidosis > Rutidosis leptorrhynchoides. The sequence continues at coordinate 342,148,769 of NC_092336.1, forward strand.
TAAAAGGGGGTTTTTACCGTTTAATGACCGGTTTGTCGATTTTAAAACTTTAGTCGCAGTTAACACCTAATGTAAAATATTAAAAATAAACATAAGTTAATTTAAAGCGTAAAGTAAATAACGATAATGAAATTGCGATAAATAAAAGTGAGATAAAATAAAATTGCGATAATTAAAGAGTACGATAATTAAAAATGCAATTAAATAAAATGACAATAAATAAATTATGCTTATTTAAACTTCCGTAATCATGATGTTTGACGTGTTGATTTTAGTTTATTACCATGGGTTAATTGTCCTTTGTCCTAGATTATTCGATATATCCATACGGATTTGTCCATAATAGTCCATCAGTCATAATCATAAAGTGCGAAAGTCTTCGTCAAATTATACTTATTTCCGAAGTCAAATATTCCAACTAATTGGGGATTCGAATTGTAACAAGGTCTTAATACTTTGTTTAATGAATACACCAGGTTATCGACTGCGTGTAGTCCAAGGTTTTACTACTTTGTTAACAATTACACCAATTACCCTTGAATGTAATCCACCCCTGTTTCAACAAGTCTATTAACTATTAATCCAGTTCCGTGTCCGGTAAAATGAACAATTATTGGTATTTATAGATATCCCGCCCACCGTACCCAGTCAAGCATATGTGGTTATATATAAATACGTCAAATTACAAGTCTATATATTAAATCAACGAGGTATCATTTAGTTAATATAAAACCCATTAATAGCCCATAGTCTAATTTTCACAAGTGTCGTTCTTTCATCCAAACCCCAATTACCCAATTTTAATATTTAGCCCAACATCACGATTACTTCGACATTAAATAAGCATAATAATAACTTAGCTACGAGACATTAATTTAAAAATAACATTAACCATAACTTACAGTGATTAAAAATAGCGTAGCGTTACACGGACAGAATTTCGACTTATACTCTTACAACATTCGCTAACATACTCTTATTATTAGAATTAAAATTAAAATTAAAATTATAATTAATATATATATATATATATATATATATATATATATATATATATATATATATATATATATATATATATATATATATATATATATATTTACGTATGAGAGAAAGGAAAGAAAAAAGATGTGTATATTTGCTCAAAAACTGCGAAATTTATAGATGTGGCCTGTCACCTACTGCCATGCGATCGCAAGGAAAATGTACTTCCAGGCAATGCGATCGCATGGCCACTTTTTTCAGCTCACAAGAGTTTGTTTCTTTCTTTGCCGACGTTTATAATATATAATATAATATATATATTTTAATTTTAAGAATCAATTATATATTATATTATATTCATGTGCATAGTTGACTTGTAATTTTTAGTCCGTTGCGTCGAGCGTTGAGAGTTGACTTTGGTCCCGGTTCCGAAATTTTGAACGTCCTTGCGTACAATTTAATATCTTGTATTTTGAGTTTCGCGTCTTGTACTCTTGTAATTTTGAGACGTTTCTTATCAATAATTGGAACCACTTTGATTGTATTTTGTATTTTTGAGCTTTTTGGTCGTTTGCGTCTTCAATTCGTCGAATCTGTCTTTTGTCTTCACCTTTTATTATTTAAACGAATATCACTTGTAAATAGAACAATTGCAACTAAAAGGTTGTCTTTCTTGAGGGATAATGCTATGAAATATATGTTCGTTTTTAGCATTATCAAATATTCCCACACTTGAGCGTTGCTTGTCCTCAAGCAATATAGTCTTGAAATAAAAATACTAGAATCACTTCTTTATTCTTCACACTTTGTACAACAGTGATTTCTATACGGTGGTATAAACAATGATAGTAATGATGTGGTTTACAGTCCCACATGACTATAAAAATTTAGATCCTTTAGGAAATTGGATCTTTATGAAAACATTCAATCTTTTTGAAAATTAAATCTAGCTTTTACCCTAGATAAGTTTTCCGGAATAACCCTTCACCGGTGTTGCAAAATGTTTTTGTGGGTTTGGTGGGTTTCATATTTGAAAATTTTAGCTCAAAACTTGCGGTCTTGTGTCACCCACTTGCTAACCTTGTATTGGGAAAGCAACACATCCAGTATACTTGCTCTGTATATTACCTTTTAGTAAACTATCGTCCGGTTGTAAAGGAAAGCGTTGAACAAGCAACTGTTAAGGCAATGTCCCCTGACATGCTTTTAATTATGGTCTATAACGTGTCGGATGCAATTACTATCCTTGGTAGGAGCAATAGTAAAGCTCACCCTTATAATTTTTCGGTCTGGCATAGGGTCCTGTCTTTGACCATACTATGCAACCACCGTTCTTACGGTTGACACCCGATTTGGTTCAGGTGACCTAATGAATTCCAGGTGAAATCCTAGGATTTTACGTTCAATGGTAATGAACGCATTGAAAATGGGTTTTCAGAAAACAAATCGGTTTGTAATTTTGATCAAAATATTTTCTCGTTTAAGCTCGAGTTTAGATATCATCAAATTCCATGAGTTTGTAATTCTCAATCTTTAAGGTCAATCTCTAGGATTGAGTAATATCAGTCTTAAAAGCTGATTTTTAATCTTTAAGGAGGTTATCCTTTCTGGGGGTCTGATTCATTAGTCTTATCAAGCTAATTTGCATGGCGTCCTCCCCATTTTATGAGACAGATCCTCTCATGGTTAGGATAAGTCTGACCACTTGGCGACCGTGTTTGATGCTGAGGTCCGTGGATTTCCAGCTGATTTTCGAGAAAACTTTTCAAGGTTTTTCGTAGACTCTACAACTGGTCTGGACGACAACTTCATGACCTAAATCAAGAAGCGCGTGTCTTTTTCAGAAGACTTTACTTCCTTTTAATGATGGAATTGATTCATCGTGTAGATCCATCTTTCTTTCAAATATATTACAGTAAATCGGGTAAAACTGATTAGTTTAGTCTAAAGCAAAAGCATCTTCAGTTATTTGTACAAAAATATGTGATATATGTTCAAAATAACTTGGTAAATTTTTCCCACACTTGGCTTTTATTTTCCTTTCTTTGCCTTTTTATTGTCCTCTATTCCATTTTAAATGAATTCTAATATTTTGGTTTGTTTCTCAATTTATGTCCTTTCCGAGATAACAATAATTTCGGTGTTAACACCTAGTTTTATCGTTCATAAATATGTATAAACAAGATTTTGAATTCATTTATTTGAAAATTTTAAAAAATTTTACTAGAATTGGGTAGTCAGTATATAAGACTAGGGCTGTTCTTTATTATCAGAGAGCACTAGATTCTAATACAACTACTGCGTTACTAGTATTTTTAATGGTAACCAAGTGTATAAGTCAAAAATTTTAAAAATACGAAAGAATTTAACTCCTTCCCACACTTAAGATCTTGCAATGCCCTCATTTGCAAGAAATCAGTAACACTTTAAATTATTGAGGGTGATTAGCGTAGAAAAATGATTAAATTTGTACCAAAGTTTCCAAACATATTGGCGTTTCTTGTTGAATGATAAATGGTGCACATCATTTGTTCATTCCGTCTTGTTGTTACATCACATTTGTTTTTTGTTTTGTCGTCAAAAGTACTAGCTTTTGCTGAACTTAATGCCAGTCTTTGAAAATACGTTGTTTTACCCTGTTGTGTACAATTGACAATATACATACATACAAATATAAACATGCATGGTAATTTGAAATGGGACTTAAAATCCCACTTTCAAATCAAATATGAAATATTAGTACAAAATAATAAAAATATTAAACAATACATTAATGTATCACAATATCATATGTTTAAACATAAATAAATAGAAATAATAAAAATAAGATAAAAATCATAGAAATCACCAACTGGAACTATATCAATCTGGATAGGGGTTCCAGTTCATGTCGTCGTTCGGGTTTCATGGTTGGTGATAGGTGTACTGGTAGGCCTGGTTAGGGTCGTAGAGAGTATATGGTGGTCTCATCTCGGGCTGGTGTGGAGGATAGTAAGCGGATCGGGTCGGAACGTAGTGATCCTGAGGTGACAGCCGGCTCATAATCTGACGCTGATGATAGTCCCATCTATTATGCTGTCGTTGCCTGGAATGCTCGTAATCATTCCGGGCTTGCCACTGCTCCATCCGACGAAATCTCTCTGCGTTTGTCATATCTACCTCATCTACACGCTGGTAGACGTCAGTCATAGCCTCCCTAATGTCATCCGCTTCCTCTATTTCCTCATCTGAAACTCTCTCTACCTGAGGATGACTACCTTCATAGGGTACTGGCTGGTTGCGTCTGCTCTTTAATACCTTAGCACCCTGATAGACCTTCAATCCTAAAGGCTTAACCTGTTCCCTACATTCCAAAAGTGGACCCCCTTGGTTCCTATCTACACCTAAATACTCTCCAATGAGAGTAACAAAAATACCTCCTCCTATAATCCCCCCTTCCTGTATTCCTTCCACCATCTTAGACAAATAAAAACCAACACAGTAGGGGATATTAACAAAGCTTCTTGGGTCTCGAATACACTTTAGGTAAAATAAATCATGTAAGGTCATTTTCTCCTTGTTGTGACCTCTCTGTGTAATCGAGTTAGCCAGAAATCTATGAATTATATGAAGTTCGGCTTTGTTAATATGTAAGCAGGAGTGTTTTCCTCCCAGCGTAAAAATATTATAGTTTGACATACGCCTCCAGACGGCGTTCGCGTCAAAATTCCTATCAACCCTTTCACCACGATAAATCAAATTCATACAATCGGGTAGTAGTAATTCACCAGGAGTATATATCTGTAAAGCCCTGGCGATGTCCAGCATGGACATCCTGTACATCCTACGGCCAAGTATAAACCTAAGAAAACTTCTATCATCTAATCAATCTACATCTACATTTAATGCTATAGTACTCATCAGCTCAACACACCATTCCTTATATACAGGCCTACGAATGGTGAATAGACGTTCCCAATCGGTAAAAGAAGAACTGCCATACCTTTGAATCAGATGCTCCCTAACTGAGTTAGATAGTTGGACCTTTTCTAAAGGATCCCAATCGATTACCCTTGGCACCTCTACATTTTTCGATAGCAGTTTGAATTTGTTACTTTGATATGATGGATAATCTCTCCAACTTCTATAGAATCTCAGATTAGGATGCAACGTTTGTTCAGGAATTATTGGGTATTCTACTAGTGGATGTATCAAAAATAATATGAAGGCATCAACAAATTGTAGCGGATCATAATAAGGTACGTGTTGATCAGGCTGTTGTTGTGGTTCCTGTTGTTGCTCCGGTTCAGGTTCATATTGCATTTCTGGTTCAGGTTCTGGAGCAGGTGGTCTAGATGATGATGATGACCCTCCAGTTTCAGTATTAGTAAATCTCTGCAAAACACATTAAACACAAAATTTGTGCATCTAAATATGCATTAGTGTTAGCAAAATAACAAATTAACATAATTACAATAACATGTTAAATCAAACTTAAACTTATACGTATTTTCACAATTTTAATAATTCTACACTTTTTCAAATAAGCATAAATGAAAATGTTTACAAAGTTCATAAGCATTCAACTCAAATAACATGTTAAAACAACCTTTACTAGCAATTAAACAAGTCTCAAATGGCAATTATATCAAATTAATCAAGTTCATGAATTTTGGACTTAAAAAGTCCACTTTAATTCTCAAAAATCATGTTTAGGATCAAAGTTTGGATCATTTAGCTACCTAAACATGTTACACTACTTAATTTAGCAATAATTCATGACAAAAATCGGCCATAACCTGTTTATATCAAAAAGCCTCAAATTGCTCAAGAACACAAACTCTAAATTTCTAAAATTTTTGAAGTTTTTGACTTTAAATCATGTTAAATAGCATCAATCTAGGTTATACATGCATAAAATACTAACAATTTACCTCTAATTATACTAGAAATTAACAAAATCAAATTAGGAAAAATATAGCTCAAGAACACTAAAAATCAAATTTAAAGAGGTTTAGGGATGAAATTGTTACCCTTTTTGATAAACTCCTTATCAAATTCATGTTTAGAGCGGATTGTAGCAAGAAATTTCGTGAATTTTGGTGGAAAAATGATGAAATTTGAGAGGTTTTTGGAGTGTGGTTCGTGTATGTGTGTGTTGGAGTGGAGAGAGCAGAACACGACTGCTTTTTGATCCTGGCCAATTTTTCAGCTCCATGCGATCGCATGGTCCTGAAGGCCAAATCCCATGCGATCGCATGAGGTCCGGGTACAGTGATTTTTGCTTTTTTTTTCTTTTTTTTTTTATAAAACCTTACACTTTTTTAAAACATATAATTAAATTAAATTTTAAAAATTTGTTTCTTTTTAGGATAAGGGCGTTTCAGATCGTTGTCCTAGTCCGTCACTCGACAAAATTTTAAAATTTGTCAACTCAAAGCGCGGTTTTAAAAATAAAGATTTTTGGGTTTTTTAATGTTTTTGGCATACTTTAATTCAATAAGATTAAAAATAATGATAATAAAAGTTCTCGTCCCTCCCTTGGGTAGAGCAATTTCGGTTCAATGACCTAGTTTTCAACTCAAGACGAATTTTTAGAAATCAATTTTTAATTTAGCGAAATAAAGTACATTTTTGTTTTTAAATTCACACCAAACTTAAATTTAAAATGCATAAAATTAAAAATTCATATTATTAAAATTTTAAAAATTCACACCAAATTTATATTATATTTTTGTTTTTATACATACAAACTTATATTAAAAATATTAATTTTTTTAAATATTTACAAACTTAAATATATTGATTTTAAAAAGTTTACAATAATAATTTTAATATTAATTTTAAAAACAAAGTAAAAATAAAATTTAAAATCTTTTTGGTCTTTTATCCCACTTTAATCAATCAAATATTATCAAAAATATACGCCCCTCTTTTCGGTAAATTAATTTCGGCTATATTACCTAGTTTGACTGCTGACGAATTTTTGAAATATTTTGGATTGATTGATTAAAGATATTTATACCTTATGAATAAACGGTAAATTTCACAGTAATGTAATAAATTTTTGTATGATATCAATAATTTCGGTCGCAAAACCTAATTTTATTGAGTATCAATTTAATACTTTATAGCGAACGATTCAGCGTTTATACCAACTGAAATGTCCCGTTCTTATTGATTAAAAACGTTCCATATTAATTGATTTCGTTGCGAGGTTTTGACCTCTATATGAGACGTTTTTCAAAGACTGCATTCATTTTAAAACAAACCATAACCTTTATTTCATCAATAAAGGTTTAAAAAGCTTTACGTAGATTATCAAATAATGATAATCTAAAATATCCTGTTTACACACGACCATTACATAATGGTTTACAATACAAATATGTTACAACAAAATAAGTTTCTTGAATGCAGTTTTTACACAATATCATACAAGCATGGACTCCAAATCTCGTCCTTATTTAAGTATGCGACAGCAGAAGCTCTTAATAATCACCTGAGAATAAACATGCTTAAAACGTCAACAAAAATGTTGGTGAGTTATAGTCCCACTTTTAAAATCTAATATTTTTGGGATGAGAATACATGCAGGTTTTATAAATGATTTACAAAATAGACACAAGTACGTGAAACTACATTCTATGGTTGAATTATCGAAATCGAATATGCCCCTTTTTATTAAGTCTGGTAATCTAAGAATTAGAGAACAGACACCCTAATTGACACGAATCCTAAAGATAGATCTATTGGGCTTAACAAACCCCATCCAAAGTACCGGATGCTTTAGTACTTCGAAATTTATATCATATCCGAAGGGTGTCCCGGAATGATGGGGATATTCTTATATATGCATCTTGTTAATGTCGGTTACCAGGTGTTCACCATATGAATGATTTTTATCTCTATGTATGGGATGTGTATTGAAATATGAAATCTTGTGGTCTATTATTATGTTTATAATAATAATACTAATATTAATAATAACATTAATGATAATAATAATACTAATAATACTAATATTAATATTAGTATTGACGTTTTTCAAAGACTGCATTCATTTTAAAACAAACCATAACCTTTATTTCATCAATAAAGGTTTAATAAGCTTTACGTAGATTATCAAATAATGATAATCTAAAATATCCTGTTTACACACGACCATTACATAATGGTTTACAATACAAATATGTTACAACAAAATAAGTTTCTTGAATGCAGTTTTTACACAATATCATACAAGCATGGACTCCAAATCTCGTCCTTATTTAAGTATGCGACAGCAGAAGCTCTTAATAATCACCTGAGAATAAACATGCTTAAAACGTCAACAAAAATGTTGGTGAGTTATAGGTTTAACCTATATATATATCAAATCATAATAATAGACCACAAGATTTCATATTTCAATACACATCCCATACATAGAGATAAAAATCATTCATATGGTGAACACCTGGTAACCGACATTAACAAGATGCATATATAAGAATATCCCCATCATTCCGGGACACCCTTCGGATGTGATATAAATTTCGAAGTACTAAAGCATCCGGTACTTTGGATGGGGTTTGTTAAGCCCAATAGATCTATCTTTAGGATTCGCGTCAATTAGGGTGTCTGTTCCCTAATTCTTAGATTACCAGACTTAATAAAAAGGGGCATATTCGATTTCGATAATTCAACCATAGAATGTAGTTTCACGTACTTGTGTCTATTTTGTAAATCATTTATAAAACCTGCATGTATTCTCATCCCAAAAATATTAGATTTTAAAAGTGGGACTATAACTCACTTTCACAGATTTTTACTTCGTCGGGAAGTAAGACTTGGCCACTGGTTGATTCACGAACCTATAACAATATATACATATATATCAAAGTATGTTCAAAATATATTTACAACACTTTTAATATATTTTGATGTTTTAAGTTTATTAAGTCAGCTGTCCTCGTTAGTAACCTACAACTAGTTGTCCACAGTTAGATGTACAGAAATAAATCGATAAATATTATCTTGAATCAATCCACTACCCAGTGTATACGTATCTCAGTATTGATCACAACTCAAACTATATATATTTTGGAATCAACCTCAACCCTGTATAGCTAACTCCAACATTCACATATAGAGTGTCTATGGTTGTTCCGAAATATATATAGATGTGTCGACATGATAGGTCAAAACATTGTATACATGTCTATGGTATCTCAAGATTACATAATATACAATACAAGTTGATTAAGTTATGGTTGGAATAGATTTGTTACCAATTTTCACGTAGCTAAAATGAGAAAAATTATCCAATCTTGTTTTACCCATAACTTCTTCATTTTAAATCCGTTTTGAGTGAATCAAATTGCTATGGTTTCATATTGAACCCTATTTTATGAATCTAAACAGAAAAAGTATTGGTTTATAGTCGGAAAAATAAGTTACAAGTCGTTTTTGTAAAGGTAGTCATTTCAGTCGAAAGAACGACGTCTAGATGACCATTTTAGAAAACATACTTCCACTTTGAGTTTAACCATAATTTTTGGATATAGTTTCATGTTCATAATAAAAATAATTTTCTCAGAATAACAACTTTTAAATCAAAGTTTATCATAGTTTTTAATTAACCAACCCAAAACAGCCCGCGGTGTTACTACGACGGCGTAAATCCGGTTTTACGGTGTTTTTCGTGTTTCCAGGTTTTAAATCATTAAGTTAGCATATCATATAGATATAGAACATGTGTTTAGTTTATTTTAAAATTCAAGTTAGAAGGATTAACTTTTGTTTGCGAACAAGTTTAGAATTAACTAAACTATGTTCTAGTGATTACAAGTTTAAACCTTCGAATAAGATAGCTTTATATGTATGAATCGAATGATGTTATGAACATCATTACTACCTTAAGTTCCTTGGATAAACCTACTGGAAAAGAGAAAAATGGATCTAGCTTCAATGGATCCTTGGATGGCTCGAAGTTCTTGAAGCAGAATCATGACACGAAAACAAGTTCAAGTAAGATCATCACTTAAAATAAGATTGTTATAGTTATAGAAATTGAACCAAAGTTTGAATATGATTATTACCTTGTATTAGAATGATAACCTACTGTAAGAAACAAAGATTTCTTGAGGTTGGATGATCACCTTACAAGATTGGAAGTGAGCTAGCAAACTTGAAAGTATTCTTGATTTTATGAAACTAGAACTTTTGGAATTTATGAAGAACACTTAGAACTTGAAGATAGAACTTGAGAGAGATCAATTAGATGAAGAAAATTGAAGAATGAAAGTGTTTTTAGGTGTTTTTGGTCGTTGGTGTATGGATTAGATATAAAGGATATGTTATTTTGTTTTCGTAAATAAGTCATGAATGATTACTCATATTTTTGTAATTTTATGAGATATTTCATGCTAGTTGCCAAATGATGGTTCCCACATGTGTTAGGTGACTCACATGGGCTGCTAAGAGCTGATCATTGGAGTGTATATACCAATAGTACATACATCTAAAAGCTGTGTATTGTACGAGTACGAATACGGGTGCATACGAGTAGAATTGTTGATGAAACTGAACGAGGATGTAATTGTAAGCATTTTTGTTAAGTAGAAGTATTTTGATAAGTGTCTTGAAGTCTTTCAAAAGTGTATGAATACATATTAAAACACTACATGTATATACATTTTAACTGAGTCGTTAAGTCATCGTTATTCGTTACATGTAAATGTTGTTTTGAAACCTTTAGGTTAACGATCTTGTTAGCTATACAGGGTTGAGGTTGATTCCAAAATATATATAGTTTGAGTTGTGATCAATACTGAGATACGTATACACTGGGTCGTGGATTGATTCAAGATAATATTTATCGATTTATTTCTGTACATCTAACTGTGGACAACTAGTTGTAGGTTACTAACGAGGACAGCTGACTTAATAAACTTAAAACATCAAAATATATTAAAAGTGTTGTAAATATATTTTGAACATACTTTGATATATATGTATATATTGTTATAGGTTCGTGAATCAACCAGTGACCAAGTCTTACTTCCCGACGAAGTAAAAATCTGTGAAAGTGAGTTATAGTCCCACTTTTAAAATCTAATATTTTTGGGATGAGAATACATGCAGGTTTTATAAATGATTTACAAAATAGACACAAGTACGTGAAACTACATTCTATGGTTGAATTATCGAAATCGAATATGCCCCTTTTTATTAAGTCTGGTAATCTAAGAATTAGGGAACAGACACCCTAATTGACGCGAATCCTAAAGATAGATCTATTGGGCTTAACAAACCCCATCCAAAGTACCAGATGCTTTAGTACTTCGAAATTTATATCATATCCGAAGGGTGTCCCGGAATGATGGGGATATTCTTATATATGCATCTTGTTAATGTCGGTTACCAGGTGTTCACCATATGAATGATTTTTATCTCTATGTATGGGATGTGTATTGAAATATGAAATCTTGTGGTCTATTATTATGATTTGATATATATATAGGTTAAACCTATAACTCACCAACATTTTTGTTGACGTTTTAAGCATGTTTATTCTCAGGTGATTATTAAGAGCTTCCGCTGTCGCATACTTAAATAAGGACGAGATTTGGAGTCCATGCTTGTATGATATTGTGTAAAAACTGCATTCAAGAAACTTATTTTGTTGTAACATATTTGTATTGTAAACCATTACCCGTTCTTATTGATTAAAAACGTTCCATATTAATTGATTTCGTTGCGAGGTTTTGACCTCTATATGAGACGTTTTTCAAAGACTGCATTCATTTTAAAACAAACCATAACCTTTATTTCATCAATAAAGGTTTAAAAAGCTTTACATAGATTATCAAATAATGATAATCTAAAATATCCTGTTTACACACGACCATTACATAATGGTTTACAATACAAATATGTTACAACAAAATAAGTTTCTTGAATACAGTTTTTACACAATATCATACAAGCATGGACTCCAAATCTCGTCCTTATTTAAGTATGCGACAGCGGAAGCTCTTAATAATCACCTGAGAATAAACATGCTTAAAATGTCAACAAAAATGTTGGTGAGTTATAGGTTTAACCTATATATATATATCAAATCATAATAATAGACCACAAGATTTCATATTTCAATACACATCCCATACATAGAGATAAAAATCATTCATATGGTGAACACCTGGTAACCGACATTAACAAGATGTATATATAAGAATATCCCCATCATTCCGGGACACCCTTCGGATATGATATAAATTTCGAAGTACTAAAGCATCCGGTACTTTGGATGGGGTTTGTTAAGCCCAATAGATCTATCTTTAGGATTCGCGTCAATTAGGGTGTCTGTTCCCTAATTCTTAGATTACCAGACTTAATAAAAAGGGGCATATTCGATTTCGATAATTCAACCATAGAATGTAGTTTCACGTACTTGTGTCTATTTTGTAAATCATTTATAAAACCTGCATGTATTCTCATCCCAAAAATATTAGATTTTAAAAGTGGGACTATAACTCACTTTCACAGATTTTTACTTCGTCGGGAAGTAAGACTTGGCCACTGGTTGATTCACGAACCTATAACAATATATACATATATATCAAAGTATGTTCAAAATATATTTACAACACTTTTAATATATTTTGATGTTTTAAGTTTATTAAGTCAGCTGTCCTCGTTAGTAACCTACAACTAGTTGTCCACAGTTAGATGTACAGAAATAAATCGATAAATATTATCTTGAATCAATCCACGACCCAGTGTATACGTATCTCAGTATTGATCACAACTCAAACTATATATATTTTGGAATCAACCTCAACCCTGTATAGCTAACTCCAACATTCACATATAGAGTGTCTATGGTTGTTCCGAAATATATATAGATGTGTCGACATGATAGGTCGAAACATTGTATACGTGTCTATGGTATCTCAAGATTACATAATATACAATACAAGTTGATTAAGTTATGGTTGGAATAGATTTGTTACCAATTTTCACGTAGCTAAAATGAGAAAAATTATCCAATCTTGTTTTACCCATAACTTCTTCATTTTAAATCCGTTTTGAGTGAATCAAATTGCTATGGTTTCATATTGAACCCTATTTTATGAATCTAAACAGAAAAAGTATAGGTTTATAGTCGGAAAAATAAGTGACAAGTCGTTTTTGTAAAGGTAGTCATTTCAGTCGAAAGAACGACGTCTAGAAGACCATTTTAGAAAACATACTTCCACTTTGAGTTTAACCATAATTTTTGGATATAGTTTCATGTTCATAATAAAAATCATTTTCTCAGAATAACAACTTTTAAATCAAAGTTTATCATAGTTTTTAATTAACTAACCCAAAACAGCCCGCGGTGTTACTACGACGGCGTAAATCCGGTTTTACGGTGTTTTTCGTGTTTCCAGGTTTTAAATCATTAAGTTAGCATATCATATAGATATAGAACATATGTTTAGTTTATTTTAAAAGTCAAGTTAGAAGGATTAACTTTTGTTTGCGAACAAGTTTAGAATTAACTAAACTATGTTCTAGTGATTACAAGTTTAAACCTTCGAATAAGATAGCTTTATATGTATGAATCGAATGATGTTATGAACATCATTACTACCTTAAGTTCCTTGGATAAACCTACTGGAAAAGAGAAAAATGGATCTAGCTTCAATGGATCCTTAGATGGCTCGAAGTTCTTGAAGCAGAATCATGACACGAAAACAAGTTCAAGTAAGATCATCACTTAAAATAAGATTGTTATAGTTATAGAAATTGAACCAAAGTTTGAATATGATTATTACCTTGTATTAGAATGATAACCTACTGTAAGAAACAAAGATTTCTTGAGGTTGGATGATCACCTTACAAGATTGGAAGTGAGCTAGCAAACTTGAAAGTATTCTTGATTTTATGAAACTAGAACTTTTGGAATTTATGAAGAACACTTAGAACTTGAAGATAGAACTTGAGAGAGATCAATTAGATGAAGAAAATTGAAGAATGAAAGTGTTTGTAGGTGTTTTTGGTCGTTGGTGTATGGATTAGATATAAAGGATATGTTATTTTGTTTTCATGTAAATAAGTCATGAATGATTACTCATATTTTTGTAATTTTATGAGATATTTCATGCTAGTTGCCAAATGATGGTTCCCACATATGTTAGGTGACTCACATGGGCTGCTAAGAGCTGATCATTGGAGTGTATATACCAATAGTACATACATCTAAAAGCTGTGTATTGTACGAGTACGAATACGGGTGCATACGAGTAGAATTGTTGATGAAACTGAACGAGGATGTAATTGTAAGCATTTTTGTTAAGTAGAAGTATTTTGATAAGTGTCTTGAAGTCTTTCAAAAGTGTATGAATACATATTAAAACACTACATGTATATACATTTTAACTGAGTCGTTAAGTCATCGTTAGTCGTTACATGTAAATGTTGTTTTGAAACCTTTAGGTTAACGATCTTGTTAAATGTTGTTAACCCAATGTTTATAATATCAAATGAGATTTTAAATTATTATATTATCATGATATTATGATATATTAATATATCTTAATACGATATATATTCATTTAAATTTCGTTACAACGATAATCGTTACATATATGTCTCGTTTCGAAATCCTTAAGTTAGTAGTCTTGTTTATATGTATGTAACTCATTGTTAATATACTTATGGAGATACTTACTTATCATAATCTCATGTTAACCATATGTATATCCATATATGTATCGTCATGTCGTTTTTACAAGTTTTAACGTTCGTGAATCGCCGGTCAACTTGGGTGGTCAATTGTCTATATGAAACATATTTCAATTAATCAAGTCTTAACAAGTTTAATTGCTTAACATGTTGGAAACATTTAATCATGTAAATATCAATCTCAATTAATATATATAAACATGGAAAAGTTCGGGTCACTACAGTACCTACCCGTTAAATAAATTTCGTCCCGAAATTTTAAGCTGTTGAAGGTGTTGACGAATCTTCTGGAAATAGATGCGGGTATTTCTTCTTCATCTGATCTTCACGCTCCCAGGTGAACTCGGGTCCTCTACGAGCATTCCATCGAACCTTAACAATTGGTATCTTGTTTTGCTTAAGTCTTTTAACCTCACGATCCATTATTTCGACGGGTTCTTCGATGAATTGAAGTTTTTCGTTGATTTGGATTTCATCTAACGGAATAGTGAGATCTTCTTTAGAAAAACATTTCTTCAAATTCGAGACGTGGAAAGTGTTATGTACAGCCGCGAGTTGTTGAGGTAACTCAAGTCGGTAAGCTACTGGTCCGACACGATCAATAATCTTGAATGGTCCAATATACCTTGGATTTAATTTCCCTCGTTTACCAAATCGAACAACGCCTTTCCAAGGTGCAACTTTAAGCATGACCATCTCTCCAATTTCAAATTCTATATCTTTTCTTTTAATGTCAGCGTAGCTCTTTTGTCGACTTTGGGCGGTTTTCAACCGTTGTTGAATTTGGATGATCTTCTCGGTAGTTTCTTGTATAATCTCTGGACCCGTAATCTGTCTATCCCCCACTTCACTCCAACAAATCGGAGACCTGCACTTTCTACCATAAAGTGCTTCAAACAGCGCCATCTCAATGCTTGAATGGTAGCTGTTGTTGTAGGAAAATTCTGCTAATGGTATATGTCGATCCCAACTGTTTCCGAAATCAATAACACATGCTCGTAGCATGTCTTCAAGTGTTTGTATCGTCCTTTCGCTCTGCCCATCAGTTTGTGGATGATAGGCAGTACTCATGTCTAGACGAGTTCCTAATGCTTGCTGTAATGTCTGCCAGAATCTTGAAATAAATCTGCCATCCCTATCAGAGATAATAGAGATTGGTATTCCATGTCTGGAGATGACTTCCTTCAAATACAGTCGTGCTAACTTCTCCATCTTGTCATCTTCTCTTATTGGCAAGAAGTGTGCTGATTTGGTGAGACGATCAACTATTACCCAAATAGTATCAAAACCACTTGCAGTCCTTGGCAATTTAGTGATGAAATCCATGGTAATGTTTTCCCATTTCCATTCCGGGATTTCGGGTTGTTGAAGTAGACCTGATGGTTTCTGATGCTCAGCTTTGACCTTAGAACACGTCAAACATTCTCCTACGTATTTAGCAACATCGGCTTTCATACACGGCCACCAAAAATGTTTCTTGAGATCCTTGTACATCTTCCCCGTTCCAAGATGTATTGAGTATCTGGTTTTATGAGCTTCTCTAAGTACCATTTCTCTCATATCTCCAAATTTTGGTACCCAAATCCTTTCAGCCCTATACCGGGTTCCGTCTTCCCGAATATTAAGATGTTTCTCCTATCCTTTGGGTATTTCATCATTTAAATTTCCCTCTTTTAAAACTCCTTGTTGCGCCTCCTTTATTTGAGTAGTAAGGTTATTATGAATCATTATATTCATAGATTTTACTCGAATGGGTTCTCTGTCCTTCCTGCTCAAGGCATCGGCTACCACATTTGCCTTCCTTGGGTGGTAACGAATCTCAAAGTCGTAATCATTCAATAATTCAATCCACCTACGCTGCCTCATATTCAGTTGTTTCTGATTAAATATGTGTTGAAGACTTTTGTGGTCGGTATATATAATACTTTTGACCCCATATAAGTAGTGCCTCCAAGTCTTTAATGCAAAAACAATCGCGCCTAATTCCAAATCATGCGTCGTATAGTTTTGTTCGTGAATCTTCAATTGTCTAGACGCATAAGCAATCACCTTCGTTCGTTGCATTAATACACAACCGAGACCTTGCTTTGATGCGTCACAATAAATCACAAAATCATCATTCCCTTCAGGCAATGACAATATAGGTGTCGTAGTTAGCTTTTTCTTCAATAACTGAAACGCTTTCTCTTGTTCATAATTCCATTCAAATTTCTTCCCTTTATGCGTTAATGTAGTCAAGGGTTTTGCTATTCTGGAAAAGTCTTGGATGAACCTTCTGTAGTAACCAGCTAGTCCTAAAAACTGGCGTATGTGTTTCGGAGTTTTCGGGGTCTCCCACTTTTCAACAGTTTCTATCTTTGCCGGATCCACCTTAATACCTTCTTTGTTCACTATGTGACCGAGGAATTGAACTTCTTCCAACCAAAATGCACACTTTGAAAACTTAGCGTACAATTCTTCCTTCCTCAATACTTCTAACACCTTTCTCAAATGTTCACCGTGTTCTTGGTCATTCTTTGAGTAAATAAGTATGTCATCAATGAAAACAATGACAAACTTGTCAAGGTATGGTCCACACACTCGGTTCATAAGGTCCATGAACACAGCTGGTGCATTAGTTAAACCAAACGGCATGACCATAAACTCATAATGACCGTAACGTGTTCTGAAAGCAGTCTTTAGAATATCATCTTCTTTCACCCGCATTTGATGATACCCGGAACGTAAGTCAATCTTTGAATAAACAGACGAGCCTTGTAGTTGATCAAATAAGTCGTCGATTCTCGGTAGTGGGTAGCGGTTCTTGATGGTAAGTTTGTTCAACTCTCGGTAGTCGATATACAACCTGAATGTACCATCTTTCTTCTTGACAAACAAAACAGGAGCTCCCCACGGTGATGTGCTTGGTCGAATGAAACCACGCTCTAAAAGTTCTTGTAATTGGCTTTGCAGTTCTTTCATCTCGCTGGGTGCGAGTCTGTAAGGAGCACGAGCTATTGGTGCAGCTCCTGGTACAAGATCTATTTGAAATTCAACGGATCGATGTGGGGGTAATCCCGGTAATTCTTTCGGAAATCTTTCGGAAAATTCTTCTTCATCAACCTTCGAACTTAGAAATTCCAAAATATCATCATAAATATCTTCGATATTTCTGAGGACATTTTCATAAATATTCTTGTCCGAAATTATCTACCTCTTAGTGTTTTCTGTATCCCATTATATTGAAAACTTCTGTAAAATCTAAGTATAAATTATGAATGAATTGTGGAGAAGTGTTCGAAATTGAAGCATGGGTTAGTATAATTTAATGACGCCCGGCCAACGTGATTATATTACAGTAAGTCATGCTGAGTTTCTAATGGAATGTGATAAAGGATCACAAATCATACCTTTATCATGAACCATGTTACATAACTCTTTCATTCTACTTAACTTCTGAACATATCAAGAAAATGTATTCTTGATGGTTCTATCTTGAAATTCAACGGATCGATGTAGGGGTAATCCCGGTAATTCTTTCGGAAATACATCGGGAAATTCTTTTGCAATGGGAACATCATTGATGCTCTTTTCTTCAGTTTGTACTTTCTCGACGTGTGCTAGAACAGCATAGCAAACTTTTCTTATTAGTTTTTGTGCCTTCAAATTACTAATAAGATGTAGCTTCGTGCTGCCCTTTTCTCCGTACACCATTAAGGGTTTTCCTTTTTCTCGTATAATGCGAATTGCATTTTTGTAACAAACGATCTATGCTTTCACTTCTTTCAACCAGTCCATACCGATTATCACATCAAAACTCCCTAACTCTACTGGTATCAAATCAATCTTAAATGTTTCGCTAACCAGTTTAATTTCTCGATTCCGACATATATTATCTGCTGAAATTAATTTACCATTTGCTAATTCGAGTAAAAATTTACTATCTAAAGGCGTCAATGGACAACTTAATTTAGCACAAAAATCTCTACTCATATAGCTTCTATCCGCACCCGAATCAAATAAAACGTAAGCAGATTTATTGTCAATAAGAAACGTACCCGTAACAAGCTCCGGGTCTTCCTGTGCCTCTGCCGCATTAATATTGAAAATGTATATACATGTAGTGTTTTAATATGTATTCATACACTTTTGAAAGACTTCAAGACACTTATCAAAATACTTCTACTTAACAAAAATGCTTACAATTACATCCTCGTTCAGTTTCATCAACAATTCTACTCGTATGCACCCGTATTCGTACTCGTACAATACACAGCTTTTAGATGTATGTACTATTGGTATATACACTCCAATGATCAGCTCTTAGCAGCCCATGTGAGTCACCTAACACATGTGGGAACCATCATTTGGCAACTAGCATGAAATATCTCATAAAATTACAAAAATATGAGTAATCATTCATGACTTATTTACATGAAAACAAAATAACATATCCTTTATATCTAATCCATACACCAACGAACAAAAACACCTACAAACACTTTCATTCTTCAATTTTCTTCATCTAATTGATCTCTCTCAAGTTCTATCTTCAAGTTCTAAGTGTTCTTCATAAATTCCAAAAGTTCTAGTTTCATAAAATCAAGAATACTTTCAAGTTTGCTAGCTCACTTCCAATCTTGTAAGGTGATCATCCAACCTCAAGAAATCTTTGTTTCTTACAGTAGGTTATCATTCTAATACAAGGTAATAATCATATTCAAACTTTGGTTCAATTTCTATAACTATAACAATCTTATTTTAAGTGATGATCTTACTTGAACTTGTTTTCGTGTCATGATTCTGCTTCAAGAACTTCGAGCCATCCAAGGATCCATTGAAGCTAGATCCATTTTTCTCTTTTCCAGTAGGTTTATCCAAGGAACTTAAGGTAGTAATGATGTTCATAACATCATTCGATTCATACATATAAAGCTATCTTATTCGAAGGTTTAAACTTGTAATCACTAGAACATAGTTTAGTTAATTCTAAACTTGTTCGCAAACAAAAGTTAATCCTTCTAACTTGACTTTTAAAATAAACTAAACACATGTTCTATATCTATATGATATGCTAACTTAATGATTCAAAACCTGGAAACACGAAAAACACCGTAAAACCGGATTTACGCCGTCGTAGTAACACCGCGGGCTGTTTTGGGTTAGTTAATTAAAAACTATGATAAACTTTGATTTAAAAGTTTTTATTCTGAGAAAATGATTTTTATTATGAATATGAAACTATATCCAAAAATTATGGTTAAACTCAAAGTGGAAGTATGTTTTCTAAAATGGTCATCTAGACGTCGTTCGTTCGACTGAAATGACTACCTTTACAAAAATGACTTGTAACTTATTTTTCCGACTATAAACCTATACTTTTTCTGTTTAGATTCATAAAATAGGGTTCAATATGAAACCATAGCAATTTGATTCACTCAAAACGGATTTAAAATGAAGAAGTTATGGGTAAAACAAGATTGGATAATTTTTCTCATTTTAGCTACGTGAAAATTGGTAACAAATCTATTCCAACCATAACTTAATCAACTTGTATTGTATATTATGTAATCTTGAGATACCATAGACACGTATACAATGTTTCGACCTATCATGTCAACACATCTATATATATTTCGGAACAACCATAGACACTCTATATGTGAATGTTGGAGTTAGCTATACAGGGTTGAGGTTGATTCCAAAATATATATAGTTTGAGTTGTGATCAATACTGAGATACGTATACACTGGGTCGTGGATTGATTCAAGATAATATTTATCGATTTATTTCTGTACATCTAACTGTGGACAACTAGTTGTAGGTTACTAACGAGGACAGCTGACTTAATAAACTTAAAACATCAAAATATATTAAAAGTGTTGTAAATATATTTTGAACATACTTTGATATATATGTATATATTGTTATAGGTTCGTGAATCAACCATTGACCAAGTCTTACTTCCCGACGAAGTAAAAATCTGTGAAAGTGAGTTATAGTCCCACTTTTAAAATCTAATATTTTTGGGATGAGAATACATGCAGGTTTTATAAATGATTTACAAAATAGACACAAGTACGTGAAACTACATTCTATGGTTGAATTATCGAAATCGAATATGCCCCTTTTTATTAAGTCTGGTAATCTAAGAATTAGGGAACAGACACCCTAATTGACGCGAATCCTAAAGATAGATCTATTGGGCTTAACAAACCCCATCCAAAGTACCGGATGCTTTAGTACTTCGAAATTTATATCATATCCGAAGGGTGTCCCGGAATGATGGGGATATTCTTATATATGCATCTTGTTAATGTCGGTTACCAGGTGTTCACCATATGAATGATTTTTATCTCTATGTATGGGATGCGTATTGAAATATGAAATCTTGTGGTCTATTATTATGATTTGATATATATATAGGTTAAACCTATAACTCACCAACATTTTTGTTGACGTTTTAAGCATGTTTATTCTCAGGTGATTATTAAGAGCTTCCGCTGTCGCATACTTAAATAAGGACGAGATTTGGAGTCCATGCTTGTATGATATTGTGTAAAAACTGCATTCAAGAAACTTATTTTGTTATAACATATTTGTATTGTAAACCATTATGTAATGGTCGTGTGTAAAAAGGATATTTTAGATTATCATTATTTGATAATCTACGTAAAGCTTTTTAAACCTTTATTGATGAAATAAAGGTTATGGTTTGTTTTAAAATGAATGCAGTCTTTGAAAAACGTCTCATATAGAGGTCAAAACCTCGCAACGAAATCAATTAATATGGAACGTTTTTAATCAATAAGAACGGGACATTTCAGTTGGTACCAACTGAAAGGACCCGTCCTAATCCATCCGGACGAAGTCCACATCGATTATAAACGATTCACAACAGTTGATTACATCGCGAGGTACTTGACCTCTATATGATACATTTTACAAACATTGCATTCATTTTTAAAAGACAACTTTCATTTCATCGTAAGTTGACAGACATGCATATCATTTCATAATATATCTAAACTATAAATGACTTGATAATATTCTTGGTGAAATCAATGACTCGAATGCAACGTCTTTTGAAATATGTCATGAATGACTCCAAATAATATCTCTAAAATGAGCAAATGCACAGCGGAAGATTTCTTTCGTACCTGAGAATAAACATGCTTTAAAGTGTCAACCAAAAGGTTGGTGAGTTCATTAGTTTAACATAAATAATCATTTCATAATTTTAATAGACCACAAGATTTCATATTTCTATTTCTCATAAACATACGTCCCATGCATAGAGACAAAATATCATTCATATGGATTGAACACCTGGTAACCGACATTCACAATATACATATAAGAATATCCCCATCATTCCGGGATCCTCCTTCGGACATGATATAAATTTCGAAGTACTAAAGCATCCGGTACTTTGGATGGGGCTTGTTGGGCCCGATAGATCTATCTTTAGAGTTCGCGTCAATTAGGGTGTCTGTTCCCTAATTCTTAGATTACCAGACTTAATAAAAAGGGGCATATTTGATTTCGATCATTCAACCATATAATGTAGTTTTGATTACTTGTGTTTATTTCGTAAAAACATTTATAAAATTTGCGCATGTATTCTCAGCTCAAAAATATAAAGGGTAAAAAGGTAAATGAAACTCACGCATATAAATATTGTAAAACAGTTAATAAAGCATTTGCATGTATTCTCAGCCCAAAAACGTAAAGAGTAAAAAGGGATCAAATGAAACTCACCTAATGTATTTTGTAGTAAAAATACATAGAACGACATTGAACAAGTATAGGGTTGGCCTCGGATTCGCGAACCTATATTAATTGTATATCTATTAAATCATATAATCGTAAAAGAACAAAATATATGTATATTATTATTAATAACTTATAGGTTTCATTCTTTAATTAAATATATTCATTTTATATATATTAAGTAATTAAAGATATTAATATAGTTAAGTTATGTGTATTAAATATATTTTTATATAAAGATCCTTTATTTGTTAATTTAACACTAATACTAGATTAAGGATAGTAATAATAATGATAGTAATAATGGTAATAATACTAATAATAAAAATGTTAATTTTAAAAATTATAATTTTAATAAAGATAATAACTTTAATAATAATAATAATTTTACTAACAATGATGTTCTTAGTAAAAAAAATGATAATTTTACTAATAATGATAATCTTATTAGTAATGATTATATTTATAATAAAAATTCTAATATTTATAATGATACTAGTATAATATTATTGAATATGATTATAAATTTTATTATGTTCATGATAGTAATAATCGTAATCATAATAGTGATATTAATACTAGAATTATAAAAATAATAATAATAACATTAGTAATTAGTAATACTTATACTAATAATAATAATAACTCTAATACTTATAACTATAACAATATTAATAATGGCAACTACACTACTTAATAATATTAACCATAATATTAATCATACTACTAAATTTTAGGAGTAATTAATAACTATCATGTTAATAATAACAATAATAATAATAATAATAATAATAATAATAATAATAATAATAATAATAATAATAATAATAATAATAATAATAATAATAATAATAATAATAATAATAATAATAATAATAATAATAATAATAATAATAATAATAATAATATAACTACCTTTGAAGGAAAATCATCAAAAAGAAACACATAAGCTGCCCCAGCCCGGGCTCGAACCCGGGACCTCTGGTTCACACCACAATACCATCAACCATCGGACCATGTTTGCTTATCTGTTATGTCTTAACTCTTTATAAATATAAGTAGTATATACTTTTGTTTCCCTTTTCATCTTCTTCTCCTCAACCATAAATCGACCCAGTTGATACCAAACACACAAAAAAACATTTCTTGATAACTTTTTGGATTTATAAACAATACAAAAACGATTTGATAATGAATTAAATTAAAATAGATTAATAATGAAAGAGAATAAACATGATGGCTGTTCATCGAGCATAAATAAAAAAAAAAATTGTGATATTCGATTTCAATACATTATAGTTAATGACTATAACACGAAATAATTTCCTAATCTCATATAGAAACTATAGGAATCATCAATTTACATTGAAACATCAAAACCGTTTTGAATTTCATGATAATCCGAAAGTTTGACTTTTAAATTCGAAAGTTTGACTCCGAAATTCAATCCAAATAAAACGAATTTAAAACTGATATTCTACAGAAAGATTAAGCAAAATAATATTAACAAAACTATATTATCACATTTTGATGATTTGAGCGAATTTGATCTTTTGTGAAAAAAAAATAAACGCGAACAGGGGGTATCGAGCTGAAGAGAAAAGAAAAAAAAAATTTAAATAAACCATTCTGTTAAATTTTCAATAATAGAGAGATTGGGTAATTGATATTTATATTGGGGAATCGAGTTCATCACCTCCAATCTGAGACAAAATCGTACGTTATAAAATGAAAAAGAATTCAACATATACCCTCAGACAAACCCTCAGACAAGACTAGTACAGAAATAAAATAAAAAAAAAATTAAATTGATCTTGATTGATAACTGTATTTGTATATTTCTGAATTGGAAGTCGCCTGGAAAGAGGTGTAGAGACACAAAACAAATTTGAAACTGAACGAGGATGTAATTGTAAGCATTTTTGTTAAGTAGAAGTATTTTGATAAGTGTCTTGAAGTCTTTCAAAAGTGTATGAATACATATTAAAACACTACATGTATATACATTTTAACTGAGTCGTTAAGTCATCGTTAGTCGTTACATGTAAATGTTGTTTTGAAACCTTTAGGTTAACGATCTTGTTAAATGTTGTTAACCCAATGTTTATAATATCAAATGAGATTTTAAATTATTATATTATCATGATATTATGATATATTAATATATCTTAATACGATATATATTCATTTAAATGTCGTTACAACGATAATCGTTACATATATGTCTCGTTTCGAAATCCTTAAGTTAGTAGTCTTGTTTATATGTATGTAACTCATTGTTAATATACTTATGGAGATACTTACTTATCATAATCTCATGTTAACCATATGTATATCCATATATATATCGTCATGTCGTTTTTACAAGTTTTAACGTTCGTGAATCGCCGGTCAACTTGGGTGGTCAATTGTCTATATGAAACATATTTCAATTAATCAAGTCTTAACAAGTTTAATTGCTTAACATGTTGGAAACATTTAATCATGTAAATATCAATCTCAATTAATATATATAAACATGGAAAATTTCGGGTCACTACAGTACCTACCCGTTAAATAAATTTCGTCCCGAAATTTTAAGCTGTTGAAGGTGTTGACGAATCTTCTGGAAATAGATGCGGGTATTTCTTCATCATCTGATCTTCACACTCCCAGGTGAACTCGGGTCCTCTACGAGCATTCCATCGAACCTTAACAATTGGTATCTTGTTTTGCTTAAGTCTTTTAACCTCACGATCCATTATTTCGACGGGTTCTTCGATGAATTGAAGTTTTTCGTTGATTTGGATTTCATCTAACGGAATAGTGAGATCTTCTTTAGCAAAACATTTCTTCAAATTCGAGACGTGGAAAGTGTTATGTACAGCCGCGAGTTGTTGAGGTAACTCAAGTCGGTAAGCTACTGGTCCGACACGATCAATAATCTTGAATGGTCCAATATACCTTGGATTTAATTTCCCTCGTTTACCAAATCGAACAACGCCTTTCCAAGGTGCAACTTTAAGCATGACCATCTCTCCAATTTCAAATTCTATATCTTTTCTTTTAATGTCAGCGTAGCTCTTTTGTCGACTTTGGGCGGTTTTCAACCGTTGTTGAATTTGGATGATCTTCTCGGTAGTTTCTTGTATAATCTCTGGACCCGTAATCTGTGTATCCCCCACTTCACTCCAACAAATCAGAGACCTGCACTTTCTACCATAAAGTGCTTCAAACGGCGCCATCTCAATGCTTGAATGGTAGCTGTTGTTGTAGGAAAATTCTGCTAATGGTAGATGTCAATCCCAACTGTTTCCGAAATCAATAACACATGCTCGTAGCATGTCTTCAAGTGTTTGTATCGTCCTTTCGCTCTGCCCATCAGTTTGTGGATGATAGGCAGTACTCATGTCTAGACGAGTTCCTAATGCTTGCTGTAATGTCTGCCAGAATCTTGAAATAAATCTGCCATCCCTATCAGAGATAATAGAGATTGGTATTCCATGTCTGGAGATGACTTCCTTCAAATACAGTCGTGCTAACTTCTCCATCTTGTCATCTTCTCTTATTGGCAAGAAGTGTGCTGATTTGGTGAGACGATCAACTATTACCCAAATAGTATCAAAACCACTTGCAGTCCTTGGCAATTTAGTGATGAAATCCATGGTAATGTTTTCCCATTTCTATTCCGGGATTTCGGGTTGTTGAAGTAGACCTGATGGTTTCCGATGCTCAGCTTTGACCTTAGAACACGTCAAACATTCTCCTACGTATTTAGCAACATCGGCTTTCATACACGGCCACCAAAAATGTTTCTTGAGATCCTTGTACATCTTCCCCGTTCCAGGATGTATTGAGTATCTGGTTTTATGAGCTTCTCTAAGTACCATTTCTCTCATATCTCCAAATTTTGGTACCCAAATCCTTTCAGCCCTATACCGGGTTCCGTCTTCCCGAATATTAAGATGTTTCTCCGATCCTTTGGGTATTTCATCATTTAAATTTCCTTCTTTTAAAACTCCTTGTTGCGCCTCCTTTATTTGAGTAGTAAGGTTATTATGAATCATTATATTCATAGATTTTACTCGAATGGGTTCTCTGTCCTTCCTGCTCAAGGCATCGGCTACCACATTTGCCTTCCCTGGGTGGTAACGAATCTCAAAGTCGTAATCATTCAATAATTCAATCCACCTACGCTGCCTCATATTCAGTTGTTTCTGATTAAATATGTGTTGAAGACTTTTGTGGTCGGTATATATAATACTTTTGACCCCATATAAGTAGTGCCTCCAAGTCTTTAATGCAAAAACAACCGCGCCTAATTCCAAATCATGCGTCGTATAGTTTTGTTCGTGAATCTTCAATTGTCTAGACGCATAAGCAATCACCTTCGTTCGTTGCATTAATACACAACCGAGACCTTGCTTTGATGCGTCACAATAAATCACAAAATCATCATTCCCTTCAGGCAATGACAATATAGGTGCCGTAGTTAGCTTTTTCTTCAATAACTGAAACGCTTTCTCTTGTTCATAATTCCATTCAAATTTCTTCCCTTTATGCGTTAATGTAGTCAAGGGTTTTGCTATTCTGGAAAAGTCTTGGATGAACCTTCTGTAGTAACCAGCTAGTCCTAAAAACTGGCGTATGTGTTTCGGAGTTTTCGGGGTCTCCCACTTTTCAACAGTTTCTATCTTTGCCGGATCCACCTTAATACCTTCTTTGTTCACTATGTGACCGAGGAATTGAACTTCTTCCAACCAAAATGCACACTTTGAAAACTTAGCGTACAATTCTTCCTTCCTCAATACTTCTAACACCTTTCTCAAATGTTCACCGTGTTCTTGGTCATTCTTTGAGTAAATAAGTATGTCATCAATGAAAACAATGACAAACTTGTCAAGGTATGGTCCACACACTCGGTTCATAAGGTCCATGAACACAGCTGGTGCATTAGTTAAACCAAACGGCATGACCATAAACTCGTAATGACCGTAACGTGTTCTGAAAGCAGTCTTTGGAATATCATCTTCTTTCACCCGCATTTGATGATACCCGGAACGTAAGTCAATCTTTGAATAAACAGACGAGCCTTGTAGTTGATCAAATAAGTCGTCGATTCTCGGTAGTGGGTAGCGGTTCTTGATGGTAAGTTTGTTCAACTCTCGGTAGTCGATACACAACCTGAATGTACCATCTTTCTTCTTGACAAACAAAACAGGAGCTCCCCACGGTGATGTGCTTGGTCGAATGAAACCACGCTCTAAAAGTTCTTGTAATTGGCTTTGCAGTTCTTTCATCTCGCTGGGTGCGAGTCTGTAAGGAGCACGAGCTATTGGTGCAGCTCCTGGTACAAGATCTATTTGAAATTCAACGGATCGATGTGGGGGTAATCCCGGTAATTCTTTCGGAAATACATCGGGAAATTCTTTTGCAATGGGAACATCATTGATGCTCTTTTCTTCAGTTTGTACTTTCTCGACGTGTGCTAGAACAGCATAGCAACCTTTTCTTATTAGTTTTTGTGCCTTCAAATTACTAATAAGATGTAGCTTCGTGCTGCCCTTTTCTCCGTACACCATTAAGGGTTTTCCTTTTTCTCGTATAATGCGAATTGCATTTTTGTAACAAACGATCTCTGCTTTCACTTCTTTCAACCAGTCCATACCGATTATCACATCAAAACTCCCTAACTCTACTGGTATCAAATCAATCTTAAATGTTTCGCTAACCAGTTTAATTTCTCGATTCCGACATATATTATCTGCTGAAATTAATTTACCATTTGCTAATTCGAGTAAAAATTTACTATCCAAAGGCGTCAATGGACAACTTAATTTAGCACAAAAATCTGTACTCATATAGCTTCTATCCGCACCCGAATCAAATAAAACGTAAGCAGATTTATTGTCAATAAGAAACGTACCCGTAACAAGCTCCGGGTCTTCCTGTGCCTCTGCCGCATTAATATTGAAAACTCTTCCGCGGCCTTGTCCATTCGTGTTCTCCTGGTTCGGGCAATTTCTAATAATGTGGCCCGGTTTTCCACATTTATAACAAACGACATTGGCATAACTTGCTCCAACACTACTTGCTCCGCCATTACTCGTTCCGACACCATTTGTTCCTTTCATTCTATTAACCCCTGGTCCGTAGACCTCACACTTCGCCGCGCTATGACCATTTCTTTTACACTTGTTGCAAAATTTGGTGCAGAACCCCGAGTGATACTTTTCACACCTTTGGCATAGCTGCTTCTGATTGTTGTTGTTGTTGCGGTTATTATTGTTGTTGGGATGATTGTTGTTGTTGTTGTTGTTGTTGTTGTTGTTGTTGTTGTTGTTGTTGTTGTTGTTGTTGGGCCGTTTGTTGTAGTTGCGATTGTTGGGATAATTGTTGCGATTATTGTTGTAATTGCTGTTGTTGTTGTATTGGTGATTCTTATCACCGTTTTCCTCCCACTTTCTTTTGACTTGCTTCATATTGGCCTCTTCAGCAGTCTGTTCTTTAATTCTTTCTTCAATCTGGTTCACTAGTTTGTGAGCCATTCTACATGCCTGTTGTATGGAGGCGGGCTCGTGTGAACTTATATCTTCTTGGATTCTTTTCGATAATCCTTTCACAAACGCGTCGATCTTCTCTTCCTCATCTTCGAATGCTCCCGGACACAATAGGCACAATTCTGTGAATCGTCTTTCGTACGTGGTAATATCAAATCCTTGGGTTCGTAACCCTCTAAGTTCTGTCTTGAGCTTATTGACCTCGGTTCTGGGACGGTACTTCTCGTTCATCAAGTGCTTGAATGCTGGCCACGGTAGTGCGTACGCATCGTCTTGTCCCACTTGCTCTAGATAGGTATTCCACCATGTTAACGCAGAACCTGTGAAGGTATGCGTAGCGTACTTCACTTTGTCCTCTTCAGTACACTTACTTATGGCAAACACCGATTCGACCTTCTCGGTCCACCGTTTCAATCCGATCGGTCCTTCGGTTCCAAAGGTTTGCAGGCAATGAATTCTTTGTAGGTGCATCCTACACGATTTCCTGTACTGCTAGATCCAAGGTTATTGTTGGTATGTAGCGCAGCCTGTACTGCGGCTATGTTTGAAGCTAGAAAAGTACGGAATTCCTCTTCATTCATATTCACGGTGTGTCGACTCTAGACAAGATTTCATCAATCATGTCTCCGGGTAGGTCTCTTAAAATATTGGGTTGTCTATCCATTTTGTGTTTTTAAACTGTAAAATAAACAAGAGTTAGATTCATAAAAAAATACTTATTAATACAAGCAATTTTTACATATATCATAAAGCATAAGCACACTATATTACATATATTACACCACACGAATACAACTATCTTATTCCGACTCGCTCGTTTCTTCTTCTTCGGTTTTGGTTCGTTTTGCCAAGTTTCTAGGGATATATGATGTTCCCCTAATACGAGCCGTAATTTTCCACATTGGTTTAGAAAAACCTGGTAGTAACACCGCGGGCTGTTTTGGGTTAGTTAATTAAAAACTATGATAAACTTTGATTTAAAAGTTGTTATTCTGAGAAAATGATTTTTATTATGAACATGAAACTATATCCAAAAATTATGTTTAAACTCAAAGTGGAAGTATGTTTTCTAAAATGGTCATCTAGACGTCGTTCTTTCGACTGAAATGACTACCTTTACAAAAACGACTTGTAACTTATTTTTCCGACTATAAACCTATACTTTTTCTGTTTAGATTCATAAAATAGGGTTCAATATGAAACCATAGCAATTTGATTCACTCAAAACGGATTTAAAATGAAGAAGTTATGGGTAAAACAAGATTGGATAATTTTTCTCATTTTAGCTACGTGAAAATTGGTAACAAATCTATTCCAACCATAACTTAATCAACTTGTATTGTATATTATGTAATCTTGAGATACCATAGACACGTATACAATGTTTCGACCTATCATGTTAACACATCTATATATATTTCGGAACAACCATAGACACTCTATATGTGAATGTTGGAGTTAGCTATACAGGGTTGAGGTTGATTCCAAAATATATATAGTTTGAGTTGTGATCAATACTGAGATACGTATACACTGGGTCGTGGATTGATTCAAGATAATATTTATCGATTTATTTCTGTACATCTAACTGTGGACAACTAGTTGTAGGTTACTAATGAGGACAGCTGACTTAATAAACTTAAAACATCAAAATATATTAAAAGTGTTGTAAATATATTTTGAACATACTTTGATATATATGTATATATTGTTATAGGTTCGTGAATCATCCAGTGGCCAAGTCTTACTTCCCGACGAAGTAAAAATATGTGAAAGTGAGTTATAGTCCCACTTTTAAAATCTAATATTTTTGGGATGAGAATACATGCAGGTTTTATAAATGATTTACAAAATAGACACAAGTACGTGAAACTACATTCTATGGTTGAATTATCGAAATCGAATATGCCCCTTTTTATTAAGTCTGGTAATCTAAGAATTAGGGAACAGACACCCTAATTGACGCGAATCCTAAAGATAGATCTATTGGGCTTAACAAACCCCATCTAAAGTACCGGATGCTTTAGTACTTCGAAATTTATATCATATCCGAAGGGTGTCCCGGAATGATGGGGATATTCTTATATATGCATCTTGTTAATGTCGGTTACCAGGTGTTCACCATATGAATGATTTTTATCTGTGGGAACCATCATTTGGCAACTAGCATGAAATATCTCATAAAATTACAAAAATATGAGTAATCATTCATGACTTATTTACATGAAAACAAAATAACATATCCTTTATATCTAATCCATACACCAACGACCAAAAACACCTACAAACACTTTCATTCTTCAATTTTCTTCATCTAATTGATCTCTCTCAAGTTCTATCTTCAAGTTCTAAGTGTTCTTCATAAATTCTAAAAGTTCTAGTTTCATAAAATCAAGAATACTTTCAAGTTTGCTAGCTCACTTCCAATCTTGTAAGGTGATCATCCAACCTCAAGAAATCTTTGTTTCTTACAGTAGGTTATCATTCTAATACAAGGTAATAATCATATTCAAACTTTGGTTCAATTTCTATAACTATAACAATCTTATTTTAAGTGATGATCTTACTTGAACTTGTTTTCGTGTCATGATTCTGCTTCAAGAACTTCGAGCCATCCAAGGATCCATTGAAGCTAGATCCATTTTTCTCTTTTCCAGTAGGTTTATCCAAGGAACTTAAGGTAGTAATGATGTTCATAACATCATTCGATTCATACATATAAAGCTATCTTATTCGAAGGTTTAAACTTGTAATCACTAGAACATAGTTTAGTTAATTCTAAACTTGTTCGCAAACAAAAGTTAATCCTTCTAACTTGACTTTTAAAATAAACTAAACACATGTTCTATATCTATATGATATGCTAATTTAATGATTTAAAACCTGGAAACACGAAAAACACCGTAAAACCGGATTTACGCCGTCGTAGTAACACCGCGGGCTGTTTTGGGTTAGTTAATTAAAGACTATGATAAACTTTGATTTAAAAGTTGTTATTCTGAGAAAATTATTTTTATTATGAACATGAAACTATATCCAAAAATTATGGTTAAACTCAAAGTGGAAGTATGTTTTCTAAAATGGTCATCTAGACGTCGTTCTTTCGACTGAAATGACTACCTTTACAAAAACGACTTGTAACTTATTTTTCCGACTATAAACCTATACTTTTTCTGTTTAGATTCATAAAATAGGGTTCAATATGAAACCATAGCAATTTGATTCACTCAAAACGGATTTAAAATGAAGAAGTTATGGGTAAAACAAGATTGGATAATTTTTCTCATTTTAGCTACGTGAAAATTGGTAACAAATCTATTCCAACCATAACTTAATCAACTTGTATTGTATATTATGTAATCTTGAGATACCATAGACACGTATACAATGTTTCGACCTATCATGTCGACACATCTATATATATTTCGGAACAACCATAGACACTCTATATGTGAATGTTGGAGTTAGCTATACAGGGTTGAGGTTGATTCCAAAATATATATAGTTTGAGTTGTGATCAATACTGAGATACGTATACACTGGGTCGTGGATTGATTCAAGATAATATTTATCGATTTATTTCTGTACATCTAACTGTGGACAACTAGTTGTAGGTTACTAACGAGGACAGCTGACTTAATAAACTTAAAACATCAAAATATATTAAAAGTGTTGTAAATATATTTTGAACATACTTTGATATATATGTATATATTGTTATAGGTTCGTGAATCAACCAGTGGCCAAGTCTTACTTCCCGACGAAGTAAAAATCTGTGAAAGTGAGTTATAGTCCCACTTTTAAAATCTAATATTTTTGGGATGAGAATACATGCAGGTTTTATAAATGATTTACAAAATAGACACAAGTACGTGAAACTACATTCTATGGTTGAATTATCGAAATCGAATATGCCCCTTTTTATTAAGTCTGGTAATCTAAGAATTAGGGAACAGACACCCTAATTGACGCGAATCCTAAAGATAGATCTATTGGGCTTAACAAACCCCATCCAAAGTACCGGATGCTTTAGTACTTTGAAATTTATATCATATCCGAAGGGTGTCCCGGAATGATGGGGATATTCTTATATATGCATCTTGTTAATGTCGGTTACCAGGTGTTCACCATATGAATGATTTTTATCTCTATGTATGGGATGTGTATTGAAATATGAAATCTTGTGGTCTATTATTATGATTTGATATATATATAGGTTAAACCTATAACTCACCAACATTTTTGTTGACGTTTTAAGCATGTTTATTCTCAGGTGATTATTAAGAGCTTCCGCTGTCGCATACTTAAATAAGGACGAGATTTGGAGTCCATGCTTGTATGATATTGTGTAAAAACTGCATTCAAGAAACTTATTTTGTTGTAACATATTTGTATTGTAAACCATTATGTAATGGTCGTGTGTAAACAGGATATTTTAGATTATCATTATTTGATAATCTACGTAAAGCTTTTTAAACCTTTATTGATGAAATAAAGGTTATGGTTTGTTTTAAAATGAATGCAGTCTTTGAAAAACGTCTAATATAGAGGTCAAAACCTCGCAACAAAATCAATTAATATGGAACGTTTTTAATCAATAAGAATGGGACATTTCTGTAACACCCCAGCTTAACATGACCACAATATTGTCCGCTTTGCCCGCAGGCGCACAGCTTTTTCTTGGCGACCACACACGAGAAGCACTTTCCCAGGAGGTCACCCACCCTGGTAGTGCTCTCGCCCGAGCACGCTTAACCACAACGTACTCGCACTTCTACTCAGCCTGTGATCCCAAAACGCGTTGTGTCATTTAAGCGTGAGTATTACCTTATAATCCCATGATCACTCATGTTCGTGGGCGATGTGGGATTTGCCTAGGGTGTTACATTCACCCCCCCTTAGGGACTCATCGTCCTCGATGAGGTTTGCCCCACCACCCAAGTTGACCGGCGATTCACGAACGTTAAAACTTGTAAAAATGACATGACGATATATATATGGATATATATATGGTTAACATGAGATTATGATAAGTAAGTATCTCCATAAGTATATTAACAATGAGTTACATACATATAAACAAGACTACTAACTTAAGGATTTCGAAACGAGACATATATGTAACGATTATCGTTGTAACGACATTTAAATGAATATATATCGTATTAAGATATATTAATATATCATAATATCATGATAATATAATAATTTAAAATCTCATTTGATATTATAAACATTGGGTTAACAACATTTAACAAGATCGTTAACCTAAAGGTTTCAAAACAACATTTACATGTAACGACTAACGATGACTTAACGACTCAGTTAAAATGTATATACATGTAGTGTTTTAATATGTATTCATACACTTTTGAAAGACTTCAAGACACTTATCAAAATACTTCTACTTAACAAAAATGCTTACAATTACATCCTCGTTCAGTTTCATCAACAATTCTACTCGTATGCACCCGTATTCGTACTCGTACAATACACAGCTTTTAGATGTATGTACTATTGGTATATACACTCCAATGATCAGCTCTTAGTAGCCCATGTGAGTCACCTAACACATTTGGGAACCATCATTTGGCAACTAGCATGAAATATCTCATAAAATTACAAAAATATGAGTAATCATTCATGACTTATTTACATGAAAACAAAATAACATATCCTTTATATCTAATCCATACACCAACGACCAAAAACACCTACAAACACTTTAATTCTTCAATTTTCTTCATCTAATTGATCTCTCTCAAGTTCTATCTTCAAGTTCTAAGTGTTCTTCATAAATTCCAAAAGTTCTAGTTTCATAAAATCAAGAATACTTTCAAGTTTGCTAGCTCACTTCCAATCTTGTAAGGTGATCATCCAACCTCAAGAAATCTTTGTTTCTTATAGTAGGTTATCATTCTAATACAAGGTAATAATCATATTCAAACTTTGGTTCAATTTCTATAACTATAACAATCTTATTTTAAGTGATGATCTTACTTGAACTTGTTTTCGTGTCATGATTCTGCTTCAAGAACTTCGAGCCATCCAAGGATCCATTGAAGCTAGATCCATTTTTCTCTTTTATAGTAGGTTTATCCAAGGAACTTAAGGTAGTAATGATGTTCATAACATCATTCGATTCATACATATAAAGCTATCTTATTCGAAGGTTTAAACTTGTAATCACTAGAACATAGTTTAGTTAATTCTAAACTTGTTCGCAAACAAAAGTTAATCCTTCTAACTTGACTTTTAAAATAAACTAAACACATGTTCTATATCTATATGATATGCTAACTTAATGATTTAAAACCTGAAAATACGAAAAACACCGTAAAACCGGATTTACGCCGTCGTAGTAACACCGCGGGCTGTTTTGGGTTAGTTAATTAAAAACTATGATAAACTTTGATTTAAAAGTTGTTATTCTGAGAAAATGATTTTTATTATGAACATGAAACTATATCCAAAAATTATGGTTAAACTCAAAGTGGAAGTATGTTTTCTAAAATGGTCATCTAGACGTCGTTCTTTCGACTGAAATGACTACCTTTACAAAAATGACTTGTAACTTATTTTTCCGACTATAAACCTATACTTTTTCTGTTTAGATTCGTAAAATAGGGTTCAATATGAAACCATAGCAATTTGATTCACCTAAAACGGATTTAAAATGAAGAAGTTATGGGTAAAACAAGATTGGATAATTTTTCTCATTTTAGCTACGTGAAAATTGGTAACAAATCTATTCCAACCATAACTTAATCAACTTGTATTGTATATTATGTAATCTTGAGATACCATAGACACGTATACAATGTTTCGACCTATCATGTCGACACATCTATATATATTTCGGAACAACCATAGACACTCTATATGTGAATGTTGGAGTTAGCTATACAGGGTTGAGGTTGATTCCAAAATATATATAGTTTGAGTTGTGATCAATACTGAGATACGTATACACTGGGTCGTGGATTGATTCAAGATAATATTTATCGATTTATTTCTGTACATCTAACTGTGGACAACTAGTTGTAGGTTACTAACGAGGACAGCTGACTTAATAAACTTAAAACATCAAAATATATTAAAAGTGTTGTAAATATATTTTGAACATACTTTGATATATATGTATATATTGTTATAGGTTCGTGAATCAACCAGTGGCCAAGTCTTACTTCCCGACGAAGTAAAAATCTGTGAAAGTGAGTTATAGTCCCACTTTTAAAATCTAATATTTTTGGGATGAGAATACATGCAGGTTTTATAAATGATTTACAAAATAGACACAAGTACGTGAAACTACATTCTATGGTTGAATTATCGAAATCGAATATGCCCCTTTTTATTAAGTCTGGTAATCTAAGAATTAGGGAACAGACACCCTAATTGACGCGAATCCTAAAGATAGATCTATTGGGCTTAACAAACCCCATCCAAAGTACCGGATGCTTTAGTACTTCGAAATTTATATCATATCCGAAGGGTGTCCCGGAATGATGGGGATATTCTTATATATGCATCTTGTTAATGTCGGTTACTAGGTGTTCACCATATGAATGATTTTTATCTCTATGTATGGGATGTGTATTGAAATATGAAATCTTGTGGTCTATTATTATGATTTGATATATATATAGGTTAAACCTACAACTCACCAACATTTTTGTTGACGTTTTAAGCATGTTTATTCTCAGGTGATTATTAAGAGCTTTCGCTGTCGCATACTTAAATAAGGACGAGATTTGGAGTCCATGCTTGTATGATATTGTGTAAAAACTGCATTCAAGAAACTTATTTTGTTGTAACATATTTGTATTGTAAACCATTATGTAATGGTCGTGTGTAAACAGGATATTTTAGATTATCATTATTTGATAATCTACGTAAAGCTTTTTAAACCTTTATTGATGAAATAAAGGTTATGGTTTGTTTTAAAATGAATGCAGTCTTTGAAAAACGTCTCATATAGAGGTCAAAACCTCGCAACGAAATCAATTAATATGGAACGTTTTTAATCAATAAGAACGGGACATTTCAGTTGGTATCAGCTTTTAGATGTATGTACTATTGGTATATACACTCCAATGATCAGCTCTTAGCAGCCCATGTGAGTCACCTAACACATGTGGGAACCATCATTTGGCAACTAACATGAAATATCTCATAAAATTACAAAAATATGAGTAATCATTCATGACTTATTTACATGAAAACAAAATAACATATCCTTTATATCTAATCCATACACCAACGACCAAAAACACCTACAAACACTTTCATTCTTCAATTTTCTTCATCTAATTGATCCCTCTCAAGTTCTATCTTCAAGTTCTAAGTGTTCTTCATAAATTCCAAAAGTTCTAGTTTCATAAAATCAAGAATACTTTCAAGTTTGCTAGCTCACTTCCAATCTTGTAAGGTGATCATCCAACCTCAAGAAATCTTTGTTTCTTACAGTAGGTTATCATTCTAATACAAGGTAATAATCATATTCAAACTTTGGTTCAATTTCTATAACTATAACAATCTTATTTTAAGTGATGATCTTACTTGAACTTGTTTTCGTGTCATGATTCTGCTTCAAGAACTTCGAGCCATCCAAGGATCCATTGAAGCTAGATCCATTTTTCTCTTTTCCAGTAGGTTTATCCAAGGAACTTAAGGTAGTAATGATGTTCATAACATCATTCGATTCATACATATAAAGCTATCTTATTCGAAGGTTTAAACTTGTAATCACTAGAACATAGTTTAGTTAATTCTAAACTTGTTCGCAAACAAAAGTTAATCCTTTAACTTGACTTTTAAAATAAACTAAACACATGTTCTATATCTATATGATATGCTAACTTAACGATTTAAAACCTGGAAACACGAAAAACACCGTAAAACCGGATTTACGCCGTCGTAGTAACACCGCGGGCTGTTTTGGGTTAGTTAATTAAAAACTATGATAAACTTTGATTTAAAAGTTGTTATTCTGAGAAAATGATTTTTATTATGAACATGAAACTATATCCAAAAATTATGGTTAAACTCAAAGTGGAAGTATGTTTTCTAAAATGGTCATCTAGACGTCGTTCTTTCGACTAAAATGACTACCTTTACAAAAATGACTTGTAACTTATTTTTCCGACTATAAACCTATACATTTTCTGTTTAGATTCATAAAATAGGGTTCAATATGAAACCATATCAATTTGATTCACTCAAAACGGATTTAAAATGAAGAAGTTATGGGTAAAACAAGATTGGATAATTTTTCTCATTTTAGCTACGTGAAAATTGGTAACAAATCTATTCCAACCATAACTTAATCAACTTGTATTGTATATTATATAATCTTGAGATACCATAGACACGTATACAATGTTTCGACCTATCATGTCGACACATCTATATATATTTCGGAACAACCATAGACACTCTATATGTGAATGTTGGAGTTAGCTATACAGGGTTGAGGTTGATTCCAAAATATATATAGTTTGAGTTGTGATCAATACTGAGATACGTATACACTGGGTCGTGGATTGATTCAAGATAATATTTATCGATTTATTTCTGTACATCTAACTGTGGACAACTAGTTGTAGGTTACTAACGAGGACAGCTGACTTAATAAACTTAAAACATCAAAATATATTAAAAGTGTTGTAAATATATTTTGAACATACTTTGATATATATGTATATATTGTTATAGGTTCGTGAATCAACCAGTGGCCAAGGGTCTTACTTCCCGACGAAGTAAAAATCTGTGAAAGTGAGTTATAGTCCCACTTTTAAAATCTAATATTTTTGGGATGAGAATACATGCAGGTTTTATAAATGATTTACAAAATAGACACAAGTACGTGAAACTACATTCTATGGTTGAATTATCGAAATCGAATATGCCCCTTTTTATTAAGTCTGGTAATCTAAGAATTAGGGAACAGACACCCTAATTGATGCGAATCCTAAAGATAGATCTATTGGGCTTAACAAACCCCATCCAAAGTACCGGATGCTTTAGTACTTCGAAATTTATATCATATCCGAAGGGTGTCCCGGAATGATGGGGATATTCTTATATATGCATCTTGTTAATGTCGGTTACCAGGTGTTCACCATATGAATGATTTTTATCTCTATGTATGGGATGTGTATTGAAATATGAAATCTTGTGGTCTATTATTATGATTTGATATATATATAGGTTAAACCTATAACTCACCAACATTTTTGTTGACGTTTTAAGCATGTTTATTCTCAGGTGATTATTAAGAGCTTCCGCTGTCGCATACTTAAATAAGGACGAGATTTGGAGTCCATGCTTGTATGATATTGTGTAAAAACTGCATTCAAGAAACTTATTTTGTTGTAACATATTTGTATTGTAAACCATTATGTAATGGTCGTGTGTAAACAGGATATTTTAGATTATCATTATTTGATAATCTACGTAAAGCTTTTTAAACCTTTATTGATGAAATAAAAGTTATGGTTTGTTTTAAAATGAATGCAGTCTTTGAAAAACGTCTCATATAGAGGTCAAAACCTCGCAACGAAATCAATTAATATGGAACGTTTTTAATCAATAAGAACAAAATCATCATTCCCTTCAGGCAATGACAATATAGGCGCCGTAGTTAGCTTTTTCTTCAATAACTGAAACGCTTTCTCCTGTTCATAATTCCATTCAAATTTCTTCCCTTTATGCGTTAATGTAGTCAAGGGTTTTGCTATTCTGGAAAAGTCTTGGATGAACCTTCTGTAGTAACCAGCTAGTCCTAAAAACTGGCGTATGTGTTTCGGAGTTTTCGGGGTCTCCCACTTTTCAACAGTTTCTATCTTTGCCGGATCCACCTTAATACCTTCTTTGTTCACTATGTGACCGAGGAACTTATATTTTTGAATTTTGCATTAGTGTGTCTTATCGAGTTTGTTAGGATGCATTAGTGAGTCTGGACTTCGACCGTGTTTAGTTGAAAAATGATTGCTTAACAAATTTTGTTGGAAACTATATATTTTTAACATGTGAATATTATGTGATATATTAATCTCTTAACGCGTTTGATATTATGTGATAGATGTCTACCTCTAGAACAAGTCCCATTGACTCACCTAATAATAATGAAGAGTCAAATGTAAATTGGAATGATTCGTGGACTGATTCACAAGTTCCCGAAGAGGAACCGGAAGAAGAGTCGGAACCGGAAGAAGAATCGGAACCGGAAGAAGAATCGGAACCGGATGAAGAAATAGAACCGGTGGGGGAAATAATAAAACGGTTAAGTAAAAGAAAATCCTCAACCAACCGACCAAGGTTAATTATGGTCAATGGTGTTTCCGCCAAGGAAGCAAAATATTGGGAGGATTACCAATTCTCCGATGAATCGGATTCCGACGAGAATTCCGATGATGTTATAGAAATTACCCCAACTGAATTTAAAAAGGCAAAAGAAAATAATAAGGGAAAGGGCATAAAAATAGAGAAATCTAATTCCAACCCCGATGAACTTTATATGTATCGTCAACCCCCGAAGTCCTTAAGTTGTAACAATGACCCGGGAACCTCTAAACCACCAGGTTTTTCTAAACCAATGTGGAAAATTACGGCTCGTATTAGGGGAACATCATATATCCCTAGAAACTTGGCAAAACGAACCAAAATCGAAGAAGAAGAAACGAGCGAGTCGGAATAAGATAGTTGCATTCGTGTGGTGTAATATATGTAATATAGTGTGCTTATGCTTTATGATATATGTAAAAATTGCTTGTATTAATAAGTATTTTTTTATGAATCTAACTCTTGTTTATTTTACAGTTTAAAAACACAAAATAGATAGACAACCCAATATTTTAAGAGACCTACCCGGAGACATGATTGATGAAATCTTGTCTAGAGTCGGTCAGAATTCCTCGGCACAACTATTTAAGGCGAGATCAGTTTGTAAGACATTCGAAGAACGTTCCAAGAATGTCTTGGTTTATAAGAGACTTTCGTTTGAAAGATGGGGGATATCACATTGGGAAACCCATAAGTTACGATGTGTTTACTTTGACGCATATATTGCGGGGAACCCAAATGCTATTTTACGCAACGGGTTAAGAAATTATTTTGACTCAATATATCCGAATATTGGACTTCGTGATTTAGAAAAAGCGGCTAACATGCAACATAAAGAAGCATGTTATGCTTACGGATTAGTAATGTTCGCTTCTTACCAAAGTGAGAACAAGAACATCGGGCTACAACTATTAAACAAAACGTTTCCACAAGTGACGGAGTCGGTAATTGGGGTAAGAAATGAGGTTTTTAGATTGTTACGGGACTGTTGGACATTACGTAACCCTCGTCCCTTTAATGATGTTACAACACGCTGTCTTATTAACGGCCATAACGGTTATGTTCCACAAGACCAAGGATGGGAAGTAATCCTAGTAAACCAGAATGCATGACTTGTTTCTGGACGTATGAATTACGTGTCTTTATTGCCTTTGCTGAACGACTTGTGTACTAGCTAGAATTATCTTCACAACTATCTTGTATCAAAGTTATTGTGTGCTATATTTCATGCTTTATGTAAAATAAGCGGTATTGTAAGTTTGTAAAATATTGTATAAAAGTTTGAACGCGAAATATTATTATAATCAATTTTTCATATAGAATTGTAGTAGTTGAATTGTATATTAGCTACTAAGTATGAACTTAACGGGTAGGTACTACCCGAATTTAAACTTATAAAACGCTAATATGAAGAAAAAGCTTTTATAAATGAGTTCATATTATGCTACGAAATACTATTAACTACTCTTAATATTCTGTATGATTAACTTGTTCCATTTGACTATTTTGAAGGCAATGGCACCGACTACTCGACACACCGTGAATATGAATGAAGAGGAATTCCGCACTTTTCTAGCTTCAAACATAGCCGCAGTACAGGCTGCGCTACATACCAACAATAACCTTGGATCTAGCAGTACAGGAAATCGTGTAGGATGCACCTACAAAGAATTCACTGCCTGCAAACCTTTGGAATTTGTTGGAACCGAAGGACCGATCGGATTGAAACGGTGGACCGAGAAGGTCGAATCGGTGTTTGCCATAAGTAAGTGTACTGAAGAGGACAAAGTAAAGTACGCTACGCATACCTTCACAGGTTCTGCGTTAACATGGTGGAATACCTATCTAGAGCAAGTGGGACAAGACGATGCGTACGCACTACCGTGGTCAGCATTCAAGCACTTTATGAACGAGAAGTACCGTCCCAGAACCGAGGTCAATAAGCTCAAGACAGAACTTAGAGGGTTACGAACCCAAGGATTTGATATTACCACGTACGAAAGACGATTCACAGAATTGTGCCTATTGTGTCCGGGAGCATTCGAAGATGAGGAAGAGAAGATCTACGCGTTTGTGAAAGGATTACTGGAAAGAATCCAAGAAGATATAAGTTCACACGAGCCCGCCTCCATACAACAGGCATGTAGAATGGCTCACAAACTAGTGAACCAGATTGAAGAAAGAATTAAAGAACAGACTGCTGAAGAGGCCAATGTGAAGCAAGTCAAAAGAAAGTGGGAGGAAAACGGTGATAAGAATCACCAATACAACAACAACAGCAATTACAACAATAATCGCAACAATTATCCCAACAATCGCAACATCAATCGCAACTACAACAAACGGCCCAACAACAACAACAACAACAACAACAATCATCCCAACAACAATAATAACCGCAACAACAACAACAATCAGAAGCAGCTATGCCAAAGGTGTGAAAAGTATCACTCGGGGTTCTGCACCAAATTTTGCAACAAGTGTAAAAGAAATGGTCATAGTGCGGCGAAGTGTGAGGTCTACGGACCAGGGGTTAATAGAATGAAAGGAACAAATGGTGTCGGAACGAGTAATGGCGGAGCAAGTAGTGTTGGAGCAAGTTATGCCAATGTCGTTTGTTATAAATGTGGAAAACTGGGCCACATTATTAGAAATTGCCCGAACCAGGAGAACACGAATGGACAAGGCCGCGGAAGAGTTTTCAATATTAATGCGGCAGAGGCACAGGAAGACCCGGAGCTTGTTACGGGTACGTTTCTTATTGACAATAAATCTGCTTACGTTTTATTTGATTCGGGTGCGGATAGAAGCTATATGAGTAGAGATTTTTGTGCTAAATTAAGTTGTCCATTGACGCCTTTGGATAGTAAATTTTTACTCGAATTAGCAAATGGTAAATTAATTTCAGCAGATAATATATGTCGGAATCGAGAAATTAAACTGGTTAGCAAAACATTTAAGATTGATTTGATACCAGTAGAGTTAGGGAGTTTTGATGTGATAATCGGTATGGACTGGTTGAAAGAAGTGAAAGCAGAGATCGTTTGTTACAAAAATGCAATTCGCATTATACGAGAAAAAGGAAAACCCTTAATGGTGTACGGAGAAAAGGGCAGCACGAAGCTACATCTTATTAGTAATTTGAAGGCACAAAAACTAATAAGAAAAGGTTGCTATGCTGTTCTAGCACACGTCGAGAAAGTACAAACTGAAGAAAAGAGCATCAATGATGTTCCCATTGCAAAAGAATTTCCCGATGTATTTCCGAAAGAATTACCGGGATTACCCCCACATCGATCCGTTGAATTTCAAATAGATCTTGTACCAGGAGCTGCACCAATAGCTCGTGCTCCTTACAGACTCGCACCCAGCGAGATTAAAGAACTGCAAAGCCAATTACAAGAACTTTTAGAGCGTGGTTTCATTCGACCAAGCACATCACCGTGGGGAGCTCCTGTTTTGTTTGTCAAGAAGAAAGATGGTACATTCAGGTTGTGTATCGACTACCGAGAGTTGAACAAACTTACCATCAAGAACCGCTACCCACTACCGAGAATCGACGACTTATTTGATCAACTACAAGGCTCGTCTGTTTATTCAAAGATTGACTTACGTTCCGGGTATCATCAAATGCGGGTGAAAGAAGATGATATTCCAAAGACTGCTTTCAGAACACGTTACGGTCATTACGAGTTTATGGTCATGCCGTTTGGTTTAACTAATGCACCAGCTGTGTTCATGGACCTTATGAACCGAGTGTGTGGACCATACCTTGACAAGTTTGTCATTGTTTTCATTGATCACATACTTATTTACTCAAAGAATGACCAAGAACACGGTGAACATTTGAGAAAGGTGTTAGAAGTATTGAGGAAGGAAGAATTGTACGCTAAGTTTTCAAAGTGTGCATTTTGGTTGGAAGAAGTTCAATTTCTCGGTCACATAGTGAACAAAGAAGGTATTAAGGTGGATCCGGCAAAGATAGAAACTGTTGAAAAGTGGGAGACCCCGAAAACTCCGAAACACATACGCCAGTTTTTAGGACTAGCTGGTTACTACAGAAGGTTCATCCAAGACTTTTCCAGAATAGCAAAACCCTTGACTACATTAACGCATAAAGGGAAGAAATTTGAATGGAATTATGAACAAGAGAAAGCGTTTCAGTTATTGAAGAAAAAGCTAACTACGGCACCTATATTGTCATTGCCTGAAGGGAATGATGATTTTGTGATTTATTGTGACGCATCAAAGCAAGGTCTCGGTTGTGTATTAATGCAACGAACGAAGGTGATTGCTTATGCGTATAGACAATTGAAGATTCACGAAAAAAACTATACGACGCATGATTTGGAATTAGGCGCGGTTGTTTTTGCATTAAAGACTTGGAGGCACTACTTATATGGGGTCAAAAGTATTATATATACCGACCACAAAAGTCTTCAACACATATTTAATCAGAAACAACTGAATATGAGGCAGCGTAGGTGGATTGAATTATTGAATGATTACGACTTTGAGATTCGTTACCACCCAGGAAAGGCAAAT
The DNA here is from genome assembly GCF_046630445.1 of Rutidosis leptorrhynchoides. Lineage (NCBI taxonomy): Eukaryota > Viridiplantae > Streptophyta > Magnoliopsida > Asterales > Asteraceae > Rutidosis > Rutidosis leptorrhynchoides. The sequence continues at coordinate 342,193,637 of NC_092336.1, forward strand.
GTGGTAGCCGATGCCTTGAGCAGGAAGGACAGAGAACCCATTCGAGTAAAATCTATGAATATAATGATTCATAATAACCTTACTACTCAAATAAAGGAGGCGCAACAAGGAGTTTTAAAAGAGGGAAATTTAAATGATGAAATACCCAAAGGATCGGAGAAACATCTTAATATTCGGGAAGACAGAACCCGGTATAGGGCTGAAAGGATTTGGGTACCAAAATTTGGAGATATTAGAGAAATGGTACTTAGAGAAGCTCATAAAACCAGATACTCAATACATCCTGGAACGGGGAAGATGTACAAGGATCTCAAGAAACATTTTTGGTGGCCGTGTATGAAAGCCGATGTTGCTAAATACGTAGGAGAATGTTTGACGTGTTCTAAGGTCAAAGCTGAGCATCAGAAACCATCAGGTCTACTTCAACAACCCGAAATCCCGGAATGGAAATGGGAAAACATTACCATGGATTTCATCACTAAATTGCCAAGGACTGCAAGTGGTTTTGATACTATTTGGGTAATAGTTGATCGTCTCACCAAATCAGCACACTTCTTGCCAATAAGAGAAGATGACAAGATGGAGAAGTTAGCACGACTGTATTTGAAGGAAGTCATCTCCAGATATGGAATACCAATCTCTATTATCTCTGATAGGGATGGCAGATTTATTTCAAGATTCTGGCAGACATTACAGCAAGCATTAGGAACTCGTCTAGACATGAGTACTGCCTATCATCCACAAACTGATGGGCAGAGCGAAAGGACGATACAAACACTTGAAGACATGCTACGAGCATGTGTTATTGATTTCGGAAACAGTTGGGATCGACATCTACCATTAGCAGAATTTTCCTACAACAACAGCTACCATTCAAGCATTGAGATGGCGCCGTTTGAAGCACTTTATGGTAGAAAGTGCAGGTCTCCGATTTGTTGGAGTGAAGTGGGGGATAGACAGATTACGGGTCCAGAGATTATACAAGAAACTACCGAGAAGATCATCCAAATTCAACAACGGTTGAAAACCGCCCAAAGTCGACAAAAGAGCTACGCTGACATTAAAAGAAAAGATATAGAATTTGAAATTGGAGAGATGGTCATGCTTAAAGTTGCACCTTGGAAAGGCGTTGTTCGATTTGGTAAACGAGGAAAATTAAATCCAAGGTATATTGGACCATTCAAGATTATTGATCGTGTCGGACCAGTAGCTTACCGACTTGAGTTACCTCAACAACTCGCGGCTGTACATAACACTTTCCACGTCTCGAATTTGAAGAAATGTTTTGCTAAAGAAGATCTCACTATTCCGTTAGATGAAATCCAAATCAACAAAAAACTTCAATTCATCGAAGAACCCGTCGAAATAATGGATCGTGAGGTTAAAAGACTTAAGAAAAACAAGATACCAATTGTTAAGGTTCGATGGAATGCTCGTAGAGGACCGAGTTCACCTGGGAGCGTGAAGATCAGATGAAGAAGAAATACCCGCATCTATTTCCAGAAGATTCGTCAACACCTTCAACAGCTTAAAATTTCGGGACGAAATTTATTTAACGGGTAGGTACTGTAGTGACCCGAACTTTTCCATGTTTATATATATTAATTGAGATTGATATTTACATGATTAAATGTTTCCAACATGTTAAGCAATTAAACTTGTTAAGACTTGATTAATTGAAATATGTTTCATATAGACAATTGACCACCCAAGTTGACCGGCGATTCACGAACGTTAAAACTTGTAAAAACGACATGACGATATATATATGGATATACATATGGTTAACATGAGATTATGATAAGTAAGTATCTCCATAAGTATATTAACAATGAGTTACATACATATAAATAAGACTACTAACTTAAGGATTTCGAAACGAGACATATATGTAACGATTATCGTTGTAACGACATTTAAATGAATATATATCGTATTAAGATATATTAATATATCATAATATCATGATAATATAATAATTTAAAATCTCATTTGATATTATAAACATTGGGTTAACAACATTTAACAAGATCGTTAACCTAAAGGTTTCAAAACAACATTTACATGTAACGACTAACGATGACTTAACGACTCAGTTAAAATGTATATACATGTAGTGTTTTAATATGTATTCATACACTTTTGAAAGACTTCAAGACACTTATCAAAATACTTCTACTTAACAAAAATGCTTACAATTACATCCTCGTTCAGTTTCATCAACAATTCTACTCGTATGCACCCGTATTCGTACTCGTACAATACACAGCTTTTAGATGTATGTACTATTGGTATATACACTCCAATGATCAGCTCTTAGTAGCCCATGTGAGTCACCTAACACATGTGGGAACCATCATTTGGCATCTAGCATGAAATATATCATAAAATTACAAAAATATGAGTAATCATTCATGACTTATTTACATGAAAACAAAATAACATATCCTTTATATCTAATCCATACACCAACGACCAAAAACACCTACAAACACTTTCATTCTTCAATTTTCTTCATCTAATTGATCTCTCTCAAGTTCTATCTTCAAGTTCTAAGTGTTCTTCATAAATTCCAAAAGTTCTAGTTTCATAAAATCAAGAATACTTTCAAGTTTGCTAGCTCACTTCCAATCTTGTAAGGTGATCATCCAACCTCAAGAAATCTTTGTTTCTTACAGTAGGTTATCATTCTAATACAAGGTAATAATCATATTCAAACTTTGGTTCAATTTCTATAACTATAAAAATCTTATTTTAAGTGATGATCTTACTTGAACTTGTTTTCGTGTCATGATTCTGCTTCAAGAACTTCGAGCCATCCAAGGATCCATTGAAGCTAGATCCATTTTTCTCTTTTCCAGTAGGTTTATCCAAGGAACTTAAGGTAGTAATGATGTTCATAACATCATTCGATTCATACATATAAAGCTATCTTATTCGAAGGTTTAAACTTGTAATCACTAGAACATAGTTTAGTTAATTCTAAACTTGTTCGCAAACAAAAGTTAATCCTTCTAACTTGACTTTTAAAATAAACTAAACACATTTTCTATATCTATATGATATGCTAACTTAATGATTTAAAACCTGGAAACACGAAAAATACCGTAAAACCGGATTTACGCCGTCGTAGTAACACCGCGGGCTGTTTTGGGTTAGTTAATTAAAAACTATGATAAACTTTGATTTAAAAGTTGTTATTCTGAGAAAATGATTTTTATTATGAACATGAAACTATATCCAAAAATTATGGTTAAACTCAAAGTGGAAGTATGTTTTCTAAAATGGTCATCTAGACGTCGTTCTTTCGACTGAAATGACTACCTTTACAAAAACGACTTGTAACTTATTTTTCCGACTATAAACTTATACTTTTTCTATTTAGATTCATAAAATATGGTTCAATATGAAACCATAGCAATTTGATTCACTCAAAACGGATTTAAAATAAAGAAGTTATGGGTAAAACAAGATTGGATAATTTTTCTCATTTTAGCTACGTGAAAATTGGTAACAAATCTATTCCAACCATAACTTAATCAACTTGTATTGTATATTATGTAATCTTGAGATACCATAGACACGTATACAATGTTTCGACCTATCATGTCGACACATCTATATATATTTCGGAACAACCATAGACACTCTATATGTGAATGTTGGAGTTAGCTATACAGGGTTGAGGTTGATTCCAAAATATATATAGTTTGAGTTGTGATCAATACTGAGATACGTATACACTGGGTCGTGGATTGATTCAAGATAATATTTATCGATTTATTTCTGTACATCTAACTGTGGACAACTAGTTGTAGGTTACTAACGAGGACAACTGACTTAATAAACTTAAAACATCAAAATATATTAAAAGTGTTGTAAATATATTTTGAACATACTTTGATATATATGTATATATTGTTATAGGTTCGTGAATCAACCAGTGGCCAAGTCTTACTTCCCGACGAAGTAAAAATCTGTGAAAGTGAGTTATAGTCCCACTTTTAAAATCTAATATTTTTGGGATGAGAATACATGCAGGTTTTATAAATGATTTACAAAATAGACACAAGTACGTGAAACTACATTCTATGGTTGAATTATCGAAATCGAATATGCCCCTTTTTATTAAGTCTGGTAATCTAAGAATTAGGGAACAGACACCCTAATTGACGCGAATCCTAAAGATAGATCTATTGGGCTTAACAAACCCCATCCAAAGTACCGGATGCTTTAGTACTTCGAAATTTATATCATATCCGAAGGGTGTCCCGGAATGATGGGGATATTCTTATATATGCATCTTGTTAATGTCGGTTACCAGGTGTTCACCATATGAATGATTTTTATCTCTATGTATGGGACGTGTATTGAAATATGAAATCTTGTGGTCTATTATTATGATTTGATATATATATAGGTTAAACCTATAACTCACCAACATTTTTGTTGACGTTTTAAGCATGTTTATTCTCAGGTGATTATTAAGAGCTTCCGCTGTCGCATACTTAAATAAGGACGAGATTTGGAGTCCATGCTTATATGATATTGTGTAAAAACTGCATTCAAGAAACTTATTTTGTTGTAACATATTTGTATTGTAAACCATTATGTAATGGTCGTGTGTAAACAGGATATTTTAGATTATCATTATTTGATAATCTACGTAAAGCTTTTTAAACCTTTATTGATGAAATAAAGGTTATGGTTTGTTTTCATTTGTCCAAATCTGTAACGTATGTACCTATAGTTTTATAGTAAGAGTTGTACACCTTTTGAGACCTTGGCCTTCTGGATTATCGAACTTTGTATGTTATGTGATAAATGTCTAGTTTATTGAAACCTCTGAAACCCGATACATTGTGCACACTAAGGCCGTAGATTTGGTAACTTCTGAATTGAGCTGAAACAGAATGTCCAATTTGATTGAATAAACTGTACCAATTGGCTAAACAAAAGTTTCTCATTTAAGGATATGTGGTAATTTGACTTGTCCTTGAACTAGGACCACTGACCTAGCTTGATTTGCATGTCCCTAGCTCCGGTTATAGCCATTACGAGATTGGTGCGCAGTCAGAAACTGATTTAGCGAACCATAAATGTACCTCTTCTGAAACCCGACTTGTAGACATCGTATGAGGCCCTGGATGGATTTTTTGGAATCGATTTTGAGTCTACTTTTGATCTGGAGTTTTCCATGTTACCATGTTTTATGTGTTATGAATTATGTCCGATGTTTGTATGACGCGCGTGAAAATTTGTGACAATACGTGTTAACTCTAAACTAAACAGGCCAATATGTTTAATTAACTTAAGTTCTGGAAAATGTAGATTTTATATTTGAAAATTTCATGATTAGTAGTTAAGTTTTCATATAGGTTTTGTATCTTAAAAGTTTCTAGATTTTGAGATAATTGCATGCGAAAATGGACACCCGAACTTGGACCGTCCATTTGGACACTTGACCCGTTTGAGTCTAAAAATGTCAAAATGGATAACGGTCAGCGTAAACAAATTCTATATGTTGATTTAAGTATGCCTGCAAGTTTTGGTGCTTTAAAAATGAGTTTTGGGTCTATTTTGGTTTAAAGAGAGATTTATGACCTATTCGGGTCAAACGTGAATAAATTGACCCATATGCATAATTTTGGAAAACGGAAGTCACCAACACATCTAAAATGTCATTTTTGAGCTGTGATACAAATTTGGTTAACTCAGGTCAGCCGGATTCAAATTTGGATCGTTAACCGAAAGTTTTAGCATTTTTAACAAAATTGTCAAAAATGACTCTCGAGCCTACTTTGCGGACTCATAAGTTGAAATTGGTTAAGTTTGGATAAAAACCATTAATTGATATTGAAAGTATTTACGACAAGCTTTAAAACGATATGTTATATGTATGATTTTGTCGAGACTAAACTGGTCTAAAACGAGTACGAAAATGGAACATCGGGGCTGATCCAATGCGGTTAACAACAGCAAAACTCAGCATTTAGTGTTTTGAAGGACTGTTTTCGCGAGGTCATAACTTTCAAACTGTAACTCCGTCTTTGTCAAATAAACTGTCTATAGAAAAGTGGGATGACATACTTTCCAACGGTCACGACCCAAAGTATTATATCGGATTTGGTGGGACCCGAAATCAGATGTAAAGTTACTACATATACATATATGTAAATAATATTGTTTTTACTAAATAAAAATGTATAACTTAAGTTTGACCTATGTTTGACTATTTGACCAACTTGAGTAATATTATGAGATTGTTGACTGGTGTTGACTATGTTGACTGTGTTTGACTTGCGTTTGACTTACATTTGACTTAATTTGACTTTTGTTGACTTTTGCTAAATTTTGCTAAATTTATGAGTAGGACTTGAGCAATAAGACTATACGAACCCTATAGACCGACATAGCTTATTAGACACTTATTGACCAACATATGTTCTCTAGGTTGGGGTCTACGGTTACTTGTATTCCGATTTTCGGTCACATCTCTGTGATTTATTTCTGAAGTTGTCAAGTGAGTTTCATTTGCCTTTTTACCCTTTATATTTTTGGGCTGAGAATACATGCGCAATTTTTATAAATGATTTACAAAATAGACACAAGTACGTGAAACTACATTCTATTGTTGAATTATCGAAATCGAATATGCCCCTTTTTATTTAGTCTGGTAATCTAAGAATTAGGGAACAGACACCCTAATTGACGCGAATCCTAAAGATAGATCTATCGGGCCCAACAAGCCCCATCCAAAGTACCGGATGCTTTAGTACTTCGAAATTTATATCATGTCCGAAGGAGGATCCCGGAATGATGGGGATATTCTATATGCATATTGTTAATGTCGGTTACCAGGTGTTCAATCCATATGAATGATATTTTTGTCTCTATGCATGGGACGTTTATTTATGAGAATTGGAAATATGAAATCTTGTGGTCTATTAAAATTATGAAATGTTTGTTTATGATAAACTAATGAACTCACCAACCTTTTGGTTGACACTTTAAAGCATGTTTATTCTCAGGTATGAAAGAAATCTTCAACTGCTTAACATGTTGGAAACATTTAATCATGTAAATAACTGAAATGTCCCGTTCTTATTGATTAAAAACGTTCCATATTAATTGATTTCGTTGCGAGGTTTTGACCTCTATATGAGACGTTTTTCAAAGACTGCATTCATTTTAAAACAAACCATAACCTTTATTTCATCAATAAAGGTTTAAAAAGCTTTACGTAGATTATCAAATAATGATAATCTAAAATATCCTGTTTACACACGACCATTACATAATGGTTTACAATACAAATATGTTACAACAAAATAAGTTTCTTGAATGCAGTTTTTACACAATATCATACAAGCATGGACTCCAAATCTCGTCCTTATTTAAGTATGCGACAGCGGAAGCTCTTAATAATCACCTGAGAATAAACATGCTTAAAACGTCAACAAAAATGTTGGTGAGTTATAGGTTTAACCTATATATATATCAAATCATAATAATAGACCACAAGATTTCATATTTCAATACACATCCCATACATAGAGATAAAAATCATTCATATGGTGAACACCTGGTAACCGACATTAACAAGATGCATATATAAGAATATCCCCATCATTCCGGGACACCCTTCGGATATGATATAAATTTCGAAGTACTAAAGCATCCGGTACTTTGGATGGGGTTTGTTAAGCCCAATAGATCTATCTTTAGGATTCGCGTCAATTAGGGTGTCTGTTCCCTAATTCTTAGATTACCAGACTTAATAAAAAGGGGCATATTCGATTTCGATAATTCAACCATAGAATGTAGTTTCACGTACTTGTGTCTATTTTATAAATCATTTATAAAACCTGCATGTATTCTCATCCCAAAAATATTAGATTTTAAAAGTGGGACTATAACTCACTTTCACAGAGTTTTACTTCGTCGGGAAGTAAGACTTGGCCACTGGTTGATTCACGAACCTATAACAATATATACATATATATCAAAGTATGTTCAAAATATATTTACAACACTTTTAATATATTTTGATGTTTTAAGTTTATTAAGTCATCTGTCCTCGTTAGTAACCTACAACTAGTTGTCCACAGTTAGATGTACAGAAATAAATCGATAAATATTATCTTGAATCAATCCACGACCCAGTGTATACATATCTCAGTATTGATCACAACTCAAACTATATATTTTTTGGAATCAACCTCAACCCTGTATAGCAACTCCAACATTCACATATAGAGTGTCTATGGTTGTTCCAAAATATATATAGATGTGTCGACATGATAGGTCAAAACATTGTATACGTGTCTATGGTATCTCAAGATTACATAATATACAATACAAGTTGATTAAGTTATGGTTGGAATAGATTTGTTACCAATTTTCACGTAGCTAAAATGAGAAAAATTATCCAATCTTGTTTTACCCATAACTTCTTCATTTTAAATCCGTTTTGAGTGAATCAAATTGCTATGGTTTCATATTGAACCCTATTTTATGAATCTAAATAGAAAAAGTATAGGTTTATAGTCGGAAAAATAAGTTACAAGTCATTTTTGTAAAGGTAGTCATTTCAGTCGAAAGAACGACGTCTAGATGATCATTTTAGAAAACATACTTCCACTTTGAGTTTAACCATAATTTTTGGATATAGTTTCATGTTCATAATAAAAATCATTTTCTAAGAATAACAACTTTTAAATCAAAGTTTATCATAGTTTTTAATTAACTAACCCAAAACAGCCCGCGGTGTTACTACGACGGCGTAAATCCGGTTTTACGGTGTTTTTCGTGTTTCCAGGTTTTAAATCATTAAGTTAGAATATCAAATAGATATAGAACATGCGTTTAGTTTATTTTAAAAGTCAAGTTAGAAGGATTAACTTTTGTTTGCGAACAAGTTTAGAATTAACTAAACTATGTTCTAGTGATTACAAGTTTAAACCTTCGAATAAGATAGCTTTATATGTATGAATCGAATGATGTTATGAACATCATTACTACCTTAAGTTCCTTGGATAAACCTACTGGAAAATAGAAAAATGGATCTAGCTTCAATGGATCCTTGGATGGCTCGAAGTTCTTGAAGCAGAATCATGACACGAAAACAAGTTCAAGTAAGATCATCACTTAAAATAAGATTGTTATAGTTATAGAAATTGAACCAAAGTTTGAATATGATTATTACCTTGTATTAGAATGATAACCTACTGTAAGAAACAAAGATTTCTTGAGGTTGGATGATCACCTTACAAGATTGGAAGTGAGCTAGCAAACTTGAAAGTATTCTTGATTTTATGAAACTAGAACTTTTGGAATTTATGAAGAACACTTAGAACTTGAAGATAGAACTTGAGAGAGATCAATTAGATGAAGAAAATTGAAGAATTAAAGTGTTTGTAGGTGTTTTTGGTCGTTGGTGTATGGATTAGATATAAAGGATATGTTATTTTGTTTTCATGTAAATAAGTCATGAATGATTACTCATATTTTTGTAATTTTATGAGATATTTCATGCTAGTTGCCAAATGATGGTTCCCACATGTGTTAGGTGACTCACATGGGCTGCTAAGAGCTGATCATTGGAGTGTATATACCAATAGTACATACATCTAAAAGCTGTGTATTGTACGAGTACGAATACGGGTGCATACGAGTAGAATTGTTGATGAAACTGAACGAGGATGTAATTGTAAGCATTTTTGTTAAGTAGAAGTATTTTGATAAGTGTCTTGAAGTCTTTCAAAAGTGTATGAATACATATTAAAACACTACATGTATATACATTTTAACTGAGTCGTTAAGTCATCGTTAGTCGTTACATGTAAATGTTGTTTTGAAACCTTTAGGTTAACGATCTTGTTAAATGTTGTTAACCCAATGTTTATAATATCAAATGAGATTTTAAATTATTATATTATCATGATATTATGATATATTAATATATCTTAATACGATATATATTCATTTAAATGTCGTTACAACGATAATCGTTACATATATGTCTCGTTTCGAAATCCTTAAGTTAGTAGTCTTGTTTATATGTATGTAACTCATTGTTAATATACTTATGGAGATACTTACTTATCATAATCTCATGTTAACCATATGTATATCCATATATATATCGTCATGTCGTTTTTACAAGTTTTAACGTTCGTGAATCGCCGGTCAACTTGGGTGGTCAATTGTCTATATGAAACATATTTCAATTAATCAAGTCTTAACAAGTTTAATTGCTTAACATGTTGGAAACATTTAATCATGTAAATATCAATCTCAATTAATATATATAAACATGGAAAAGTTCGGGTCACTACAGTACCTACCCGTTAAATAAATTTCGTCCCGAAATTTTAAGCTGTTGAAGGTGTTGACGAATCTTCTGGAAATAGATGCGGGTATTTCTTATTCATCTGATCTTCACGCTCCCAGGTGAACTCGGGTCCTCTACGAGCATTCCATCGAACTTTAACAATTGGTATCTTGTTTTTCTTAAGTCTTTTAACCTCACGATCCATTATTTCGACGGGTTCTTCGATGAATTGAAGTTTTTCGTTGATTTGGATTTCATCTAACGGAATAGTGAGATCTTCTTTAGCAAAACATTTCTTCAAATTCGAGACATGGAAAGTGTAATGTACAGCCGCGAGTTGTTGAGGTAACTCAAGTCGGTAAGCTACTGGTCCGACACGATCAATAATCTTGAATGGTCCAATATACCTTGGATTTAATTTCCCTCGTTTACCAAATCGAACAACGCCTTTCCAAGGTGCAACTTTAAGCATGACCATCTCTCCAAATTCAAATTCTATATCTTTTCTTTTAATGTCAGCGTAGCTCTTTTGTCGACTTTGGGCGGTTTTCAACCGTTGTTGAATTTGGATGATCTTCTCGGTAGTTTCTTGTATAATCTCTGGACCCGTAATCTGTCTATCCCCCACTTCACTCCAACAAATCGGAGACCTGCACTTTCTACCATAAAGTGCTTTAAACGGCGCCATCTCAATGCTTGAATGGTAGCTGTTGTTGTAGGAAAATTCTGCTAATGGTAGATGTCGATCCCAACTGTTTCCGAAATCAATAACACATGCTCGTAGCATGTCTTCAAGTGTTTGTATCATCCTTTCGCTCTGCCCATCAGTTTGTGGATGATAGGCAGTACTCATGTCTAGACGAGTTCCTAATGCTTGCTGTAATGTCTGCCAGAATCTTGAAATAAATCTGCCATCCCTATCAGAGATAATAGAGATTGGTATTCCATGTCTGGAGATGACTTCCTTCAAATACAGTCGTGCTAACTTCTCCATCTTGTCATCTTCTCTTATTGGCAAGAAGTGTGCTGATTTGGTGAGACGATCAACTATTACCCAAATAGTATCAAAACCACTTGCAGTCCTTGGCAATTTAGTGATGAAATCCATGGTAATGTTTTCCCATTTCCATTCCGGGATTTCGGGTTGTTGAAGTAGACCTGATGGTTTCTGATGCTCATCTTTGACCTTAGAACACGACAAACATTCTCCTACGTATTTAGCAACATCGGCTTTCATACACGGCCACCAAAAATGTTTCTTGAGATCCTTGTACATCTTCCCCGTTCCAGGATGTATTGAGTATCTGGTTTTATGAGCTTCTCTAAGTACCATTTCTCTCATATCTCCAAATTTTGGTACCCAAATCCTTTCAGCCCTATACCGGGTTCCGTCTTCCCGAATATTAAGATGTTTCTCCGATCCTTTGGGTATTTCATCATTTAAATTTCCCTCTTTTAAAACTCCTTATTGCGCCTCCTTTATTTGAGTAGTAAGGTTATTATGAATCATTATATTCATAGATTTTACTCGAATGGGTTCTCTGTCCTTCCTGCTCAAGGCATCGGCTACCACATTTGCCTTCCCTGGGTGGTAACGAATCTCAAAGTCGTAATCATTCAATAATTCAATCCACCTACGCTGCCTCATATTCAGTTGTTTCTGATTAAATATGTGTTGAAGACTTTTGTGGTCGGTATATATAATACTTTTGACCCCATATAAGTAGTGCCTCCAATTCTTTAATGCAAAAACAACCGCGCCTAATTCCAAATCATGCGTCGTATAGTTTTGTTCGTGAATCTTCAATTGTCTAGACGCATAAGCAATCACCTTCGTTCGTTGCATTAATACACAACCGAGACCTTGCTTTGATGCGTCACAATAAATCACAAAATCATCATTCCCTTCAGGCAATGACAATATAGGTGCCGTAGTTAGCTTTTTCTTCAATAACTGAAACGCTTTCTCTTGTTCATAATTCCATTCAAATTTCTTCCCTTTATGCGTTAATGTAGTCAAGGGTTTTGCTATTCTGGAAAAGTCTTGGATGAACCTTCTGTAGTAACCAGCTAGTCCTAAAAACTGGCGTATGTGTTTCGGAGTTTTCGGGGTCTCCCACTTTTTAACAGTTTCTATCTTTGCCGGATCCACCTTAATACCTTCTTTGTTCACTATGTGACCGAGGAATTGAACTTCTTCCAACCAAAATGCACACTTTGAAAACTTAGCGTACAATTCTTCCTTCCTCAATACTTCTAACACCTTTCTCAAATGTTCACCGTGTTCTTGGTCATTCTTTGAGTAAATAAGTATGTGATCAATGAAAACAATGACAAACTTGTCAAGGTATGGTCCACACACTCGGTTCATAAGGTCCATGAACACAGCTGGTGCATTAGTTAAACCAAACGGCATGACCATAAACTCGTAATGACCGTAACGTGTTCTGAAAGCAGTCTTTGGAATATCATCTTCTTTCACCCGCATTTGATGATACCCGGAACGTAAGTCAATCTTTGAATAAACAGACGAGCCTTGTAGTTGATCAAATAAGTCGTCGATTCTCGGTAGTGGGTAGCGGTTCTTGATGGTAAGTTTGTTCAACTCTCGGTAGTCGATACACAACCTGAATGTACCATCTTTCTTCTTGAAAAACAAAACAGGAGCTCCCCACGGTGATGTGCTTGGTCGAATGAAACCACGCTCTAAAAGTTCTTGTAATTGGCTTTGCAGTTCTTTCATCTCGCTGGGTGCGAGTCTGTAAGGAGCACGAGCTATTGGTGCAGCTCCTGGTACAAGATCTTTTTGAAATTCAACGGATCGATGTGGGGGTAATCCCGGTAATTCTTTCGGAAATACATCGGGAAATTCTTTTGCAATGGGAACATCATTGATGCTCTTTTCTTCAGTTTGTACTTTCTCGACGTGTGCTAGAACAGCATAGCAACCTTTTCTTATTAGTTTTTGTGCCTTCAAATTACTAATAAGATGTAGCTTCATGCTGCCCTTTTCTCCGTACACCATTAAGGGTTTTCCTTTTTCTCGTATAATGCGAATTGCATTTTTGTAACAAACGATCTCTGCTTTCACTTCTTTCAACCAGTCCATACCGATTATCACATCAAAACTCCCTACCTCTACTGGTATCAAATCAATCTTAAATGTTTCGCTAACCAGTTTAATTTCTCGATTCCGCCATATATTATCTGCTGAAATTAATTTACCATTTGCTAATTCGAGTAAAAATTTACTATCCAAAGGCGTCAATGGACAACTTAATTTAGCACAAAAATCTCTACTCATATAGCTTCTATCCGCACCCGAATCAAATAAAACGTAAGCAGATTTATTGTCAATAAGAAACGTACCCGTAACAAGCTCCGGGTCTTCCTGTGCCTCTGCCGCATTAATATTGAAAACTCCTCCGCGGCCTTGTCCATTCGTGTTCTCCTGGTTCGGGCAATTTCTAATAATGTGGCCCGGTTTTCCACATTTATAACAAACGACATTGGCATAACTTGCTCCAACACTACTTGCTCGGCCATTACTCGTTCCGACACCATTTGTTCCTTTCATTCTATTAACCCCTGGTCCGTAGACCTCACACTTCGCCGCGCTATGACCATTTCTTTTACACTTGTTGCAAAATTTGGTGCAGAACCCCGAGTGATACTTTTCACACCTTTGGCATAGCTGCTTCTGATTGTTGTTGTTGTTGCGGTTATTATTGTTGTTGGGATGATTGTTGTTGTTGTTGTTGTTGTTGTTGTTGGGCCGTTTGTTGTAGTTGCGATTGATGTTGCGATTGTTGGGATAATTGTTGCGATTATTGTTGTAATTGCTGTTGTTGTTGTATTGGTGATTCTTATCACCGTTTTCCTCCCACTTTCTTTTGACTTGCTTCACATTGGCCTCTTCAGCAGTCTGTTCTTTAATTCTTTCTTCAATCTGGTTCACTAGTTTGTGAGCCATTCTACATGCCTGTTGTATGGAGGCGGGCTCGTGTGAACTTATATCTTCTTGGATTCTTTCCGGTAATCCTTTCACAAACGCGTCGATCTTCTCTTCCTCATCTTCGAATGCTCCCGGACACAATAGGCACAATTCTGTGAATCGTCTTTCGTACGTGGTAATATCAAATCATTGGGTTCGTAACCCTCTAAGTTCTGTCTTGAGCTTATTGACCTCGGTTCTGGGACGGTACTTCTCGTTCATCAAGTGCTTGAATGCTGACCACGGTAGTGCGTACGCATCGTCTTGTCCCACTTGCTCTAGATAGGTATTCCACCATGTTAACGCAGAACCTGTGAAGGTATGCGTAGCGTACTTCACTTTGTCCTCTTCAGTACACTTAATTATGGCAAACACCGATTCGACCTTCTCGGTCCACCGTTTCAATCCGATCGGTCCTTCGGTTCCAACAAATTCCAAAGGTTTGCAGGCAGTGAATTCTTTGTAGGTGTATCCTACACGATTTCCTGTACTGCTAGATCCAAGGTTATTGTTGGTATGTAGCGCAGCCTGTACTGCGGCTATGTTTGAAGCTAGAAAAGTACGGAATTCCTCTTCATTCATATTCACGGTGTGTCGAGTAGTCGGTGCCATTGCCTTCAAAATAGTCAAATGGAACAAGTTAATCATACAGAATATTAAGAGTAGTTAATAGTATTTCGTAGCATAATATGAACTCATTTATAAAAGCTTTTTCTTCATATTAGCGTTTTATAAGTTTAAATTCGGGTAGTACCTACCCGTTAAGTTCATACTTAGTAGCTAATATACAATTCAACTACTACAATTCTATATGCTTACGGATTAGTAATGTTCGCTTCTCACCAAAGTGAGAACAAGAACATCGGGCTACAACTATTAAACAAAACGTTTCCACAAGTGACGGAGTCGGTAATTGGGGTAAGAAATGAGGTTTTTAGATTGTTACGGGACTGTTGGACATTACGTAACCCTCGTCCCTTTAATGACGTTACAACACGCTATCTTATCAACGGCCATAACGGTTATGTTCCACAAGACCAAGGATGGGAAGTAATCCTAGTAAAACCAGAATGCATGACTTGTTTCTGGACGTATGAATTACGTGTCTTTATTGCCTTTGCTGAACGACTTGTGTACTAGCTAGAATTATCTTCACAACTATCTTGTATCAAAGTTATTGTGTGCTATATTTCATGCTTTATGTAAAATAAGCGGTATTGTAAGTTTGTAAAATATTGTATAAAAGTTTGAACGCGAAATATTATTATAATCAGTTTTTCATATAGAATTGTAGTAGTTGAATTGTATATTAGCTACTAAGTATGAACTTAACGGGTAGGTACTACCCGAATTTAAACTTATAAAACGCTAATATGAAGAAAAAGCTCTTATAAATGAGTTCATATTATGCTACGAAATACTATTAACTACTCTTAATATTCTGTATGATTAACTTGTTCCATTTGACTATTTTGAAGGCAATGGCACCGACTACTCGACACACCGTGAATATGAATGAAGAGGAATTCCGTACTTTTCTAGCTTCAAACATAGCCGCAGTACAGGCTGCGCTACATACCAACAATAACCTTGGATCTAGCAGTACAGGAAATCGTGTAGGATGCACCTACAAAGAATTCACTGCCTGCAAACCTTTGGAATTTGTTGGAACCGAAGGACCGATCGGATTGAAACGGTGGACCGAGAAGGTCGAATCGGTGTTTTCCATAAGTAAGTGTACTGAAGAGGACAAAGTGAAGTACGCTATGCATACCTTCACAGGTTCTGCGTTAACATGGTGGAATACCTATCTAGAGCAAGTGGGACAAGACGATGCGTACGCACTACCGTGGTCAGCATTCAAGCACTTGATGAACGAGAAGTAACGTCCCAGAACCGAGGTCAATAAGCTCAAGACAGAACTTAGAGGGTTACGAACCCAAGGATTTGATATTACCACGTATGAAAGACGATTCACAGAATTGTGCCTATTGTGTCCGGGAGCATTCGAAGATGAGGAAGAGAAGATCGACGCGTTTGTGAAAGGATTACCGGAAAGAATCCAAGAAGATATAAGTTCACACGAGCCCGCCTCCATACAACAGGCATGTAGAATGGCTCACAAACTAGTGAACCGGATTGAAGAAAGAATTAAAGAACAGACTGCTGAAGAGGCCAATGTGAAGCAAGTCAAAAGAAAGTGGGAGGAAAACGGTGATAAGAATCACCAATACAACAACAACAGCAATTACAACAATAATCGCAACAATTATCCCAACAATCGCAACATCAATCGCAACTACAACAAATGGCCCAACAACAACAACAACAACAATCATCCCAACAACAATAATAACCGCAACAACAACAACAATCAGAAGCAGCTATGCCAAAGGTGTGAAAAGTATCACTCGGGGTTCTGCACCAAATTTTGCAACAAATGTAAAAGAAATGGTCATAGCGCGGTGAAGTGTGAGGTCTACGGACCAGGGGTTAATAGAATGAAAGGAACAAATGGTGTCGGAACGAGTAATGGTGGAGCAAGTAGTGTTGGAGCAAGTTATGCCAATGTCGTTTGTTATAAATGTGGAAAACCGGGCCACATTATTAGAAATTGCCCGAACCAGGAGAACACGAATGGACAAGGCCGCGGAAGAGTTTTCAATATTAATGCGGCAGAGGCACAGGAAGACCCGGAGCTTGTTACGGGTACGTTTCTTATTGACAATAAATCTGCTTACGTTTTATTTGATTCGGGTGCGGATAGAAGCTATATGAGTAGAGATTTTTGTGCTAAATTAAGTTGTCCATTGACGCCTTTGGATAGTAAATTTTTACTCGAATTAGCAAATGGTAAATTAATTTCAGCAGATAATATAGGTCGGAATCGAGAAATTAAACTGGTTAGCGAAACATTTAAGATTGATTTGATACCAGTAGAGTTAGGGAGTTTTGATGTGATAATCGGTATGGACTGGTTGAAAGAAGTGAAAGCAGAGATCGTTTGTTACAAAAATGCAATTCGCATTATACGAGAAAAAGGAAAACCCTTAATGGTGTACGGAGAAAAGGGCAGCACGAAGCTACATCTTATTAGTAATTTGAAGGCACAAAAACTAATAAGAAAAGGTTGCTATGCTGTTCTAGCACACGTCGAGAAAGTACAAACTGAAGAAAAGAGCATCAATGATGTTCCCAGTGCAAAAGAATTTCCCGATGTATTTCCGAAAGAATTACCGGGATTACCCCCACATCGATCCGTTGAATTTCAAATAGATCTTGTACCAGGAGCTGCACCAATAGCTCGTGCTCCTTACAGACTCGCACCCAGCGAGATGAAAGAACTGCAAAGCCAATTACAAGAACTTTTAGAGCGTGGTTTCATTCGACCAAGCACGTCACCATGGGGAGCTCCTGTTTTGTTTGTCAAGAAGAAAGATGGTACATTCAGGTTGTGTATCGACTACCGAGAGTTGAACAAACTTACCATTAAGAACCGCTACCCACTACCGAGAATCGACGACTTATTTGATCAACTACAAGGCTCGTCTGTTTATTCAAAGATTGACTTACGTTCCGGGTATCATCAAATGCGGGTGAAAGAAGATGATATTCCAAAGACTGCTTTCAGAACACGTTACGGTCATTACGTGTTTATGGTCATGCCGTTTGGTTTAACTAATGCACCAGCTGTGTTCATGGACCTTATGAACTGAGTGTGTGGACCATACCTTGACAAGTTTGTCATTGTTTTCATTGATGACATACTTATTTACTCAAAGAATGACCAAGAACACGGTGAACATTTGAGAAAGGTGTTAGAAGTATTGAGGAAGGAAGAATTGTACGCTAAGTTTTCAAAGTGTGCATTTTGGTTGGAAGAAGTTCAATTCCTCGGTCACATAGTGAACAAAGAAGGTATTAAGGTGGATCCGGCAAAGATAGAAACTGTTGAAAAGTGGGAGACCTCGAAAACTCCGAAACACATACGCCAGTTTTTAGGACTAGCTGGTTACTATAGAAGGTTCATCCAAGACTTTTCCAGAATAGCAAAACCCTTGACTACATTAACGCATAAAGGGAAGAAATTTGAATGGAATTATGAACAAGAGAAAGCTTTTCAGTTATTGAAGAAAAAGCTAACTACGGCACCTATATTGTCATTGCCTGAAGGGAATGATGATTTTGTGATTTATTGTGACGCATCAAAGCAAGGTCTCAGTTGTGTATTAATGCAATGAACGAAGGTGATTGCTTATGCGTCTAGATAATTGAAGATTCACGAACAAAACTATACGACGCATGATTTGGAATTAGGCGCGATTGTTTTTGCATTAAAGACTTGGAGGCACTACTTATATGGGGTCAAAAGTATTATATGTACCGACCACAAAAGTCTTCAACACATATTTAATCAGAAACAACTGAATATGAGGCAGCGTAGGTGGATTGAATTATTGAATGATTACGACTTTGAGATTCGTTACCACCCAGGGAAGGCAAATGTGGTAGCCGATGCCTTGAGCAGGAAGGACAGAGAACCCATTCGAGTAAAATCTATGAATATAATGATTCATAATAACCTTACTACTCAAATAAAGGAGGCGCAACAAGGAGTTTTAAAAGAGGGAAATTTAAATGATGAAATACCCAAAGGATCGGAGAAACATCTTAATATTCGGGAAGACGGAACCCGGTATAGGGCTGAAAGGATTTGGGTACCAAAATTTGGAGATATGAGAGAAATGGTACTTAGAGAACTCGTATGCACCCGTATTCGTACTCGTACAATACACAGCTTTTAGATGTATGTACTATTGGTATATACACTCCAATGATCAGCTCTTAGCAGTCCATGTGAGTCACCTAACACATGTGGGAACCATCATTTGGAAACTAGCATGAAATATCTCATAAAATTACAAAAATATGAGTAATCATTCATGACTTATTTACATGAAAACAAAATAACATATCCTTTATATCTAATCCATACACCAACGACCAAAAACACCTACAAACACTTTCATTCTTCAATTTTCTTCATCTAATTTATCTCTCTCAAGTTCTATCTTCAAGTTCTAAGTGTTCTTCATAAATTCCAAAAGTTCTAGTTTCATAAAATCAAGAATACTTTCAAGTTTGCTAGCTCACTTCCAATCTTGTAAGGTGATCATCCAACCTCAAGAAATCTTTGTTTCTTACAGTAGGTTATCATTCTAATACAAGGTAATAATCATATTCAAACTTTGGTTCAATTTCTATAACTATAACAATCTTATTTTAAGTGATGATCTTACTTGAACTTGTTTTCGTGTCATGATTCTGCTTCAAGAACTTCGAGCCATCCAAGGATCCATTGAAGCTAGATCCATTTTTCTCTTTTCCAGTAGGTTTATCCAAGGAACTTAAGGTAGTAATGATGTTCATAACATCATTCGATTCATACATATAAAGCTATCTTATTCGAAGGTTTAAACTTGTAATCACTAGAACATAGTTTAGTTAATTCTAAACTTGTTCGCAAACAAAAGTTAATCCTTCTAACTTGACTTTTAAAATAAACTAAACACATGTTCTATATCTATATGATATGCTAACTTAATGATTTAAAACCTGGAAACACGAAAAACACCGTAAAACCGGATTTACGCCGTCGTAGTAACACCGCGGGCTGTTTTGGGTTAGTTAATTAAAAACTATGATAAACTTTGATTTAAAAGTTGTTATTCTTAGAAAATAATTTTTATTATGAACATGAAACTATATCCAAAAATTATGGTTAAACTCAAAGTGGAAGTATGTTTTCTAAAATGGTCATCTAGACGTCGTTCTTTCGACTGAAATGACTACCTTTACAAAAACGACTTGTAACTTATTTTTCCGACTATAAACCTATACTTTTTATGTTTAGATTCATAAAATAGGGTTCAATATGAAACCATAGCAATTTGATTCACTCAAAACGGATTTAAAATGAAGAAGTTATGGGTAAAACAAGATTGGATAATTTTTCTCATTTTAGCTACGTGAAAATTGGTAACAAATCTATTCCAACCATAACTTAATCAACTTGTATTGTATATTATGTAATCTTGAGATACCATAGACACGTATACAATGTTTCGACCTATCATGTCGACACATCTATATATATTTCGGAACAACCATAGACACTCTATATGTGAATGTTGGAGTTAGCTATACAGGGTTGAGGTTGATTCCAAAATATATATAGTTTGAGTTGTGATCAATACTGAGATACGTATACACTGGGTCGTGGATTGATTCAAGATAATATTTATCGATTTATTTCTGTACATCTAACTGTGGACAACTAGTTGTAGGTTACTAACGAGGACAGCTGACTTAATAAACTTAAAACATCAAAATATATTAAAAGTGTTGTAAATATATTTTGAACATACTTTGATATATATGTATATATTGTTATAGGTTCATGAATCAACCAGTGGCCAAGTCTTACTTCCCGACGAAGATAAAAATCTGTGAAAGTGAGTTATAGTCCCACTTTTAAAATCTAATATTTTTGGGATGAGAATACATGCAGGTTTTATAAATGATTTACAAAATAGACACAAGTACGTGAAACTACATTCTATGGTTGAATTATCGAAATCGAATATGCCCCTTTTTATTAAGTCTGGTAATCTAAGAATTAGAGAACATACACCCTAATTGACGCGAATCCTAAAGATAGATCTATTGGGCTTAACAAACCCCATCCAAAGTACCGGATGCTTTAGTACTTCGAAATTTATATCATATCCGAAGGGTGTCCCGGAATGATGGGGATATTCTTATATATGCATCTTGTTAATGTCGGTTACCAGGTGTTCACCATATGAATGATTTTTATCTCTATGTATGGGATGTGTATTAAAATATGAAATCTTGTGGTCTATTATTATGATTTGATATATATATAGGTTAAACCTATAACTCACCAACATTTTTGTTGACGTTTTAAGCATGTTTATTCTCAGGTGATTATTAAGAGCTTCCGCTGTCGCATACTTAAATAAGGACGAGATTTGGAGTCCATGCTTGTATGATATTGTGTAAAAACTGCATTCAAGAAACTTATTTTGTTGTAACATATTTGTATTGTAAACCATTATGTAATGGTCGTGTGTAAACAGGATATTTTAGATTATCATTATTTGATAATCTACGTAAAGCTTTTTAAACCTTTATTGATGAAATAAAGGTTATGGTTTGTTTTAAAATGAATGCAGTCTTTGAAAAACGTCTCATATAGAGGTCAAAACCTCGCAACGAAATCAATTAATATGGAACGTTTTTAATCAATAAGAACGGGACATTTCAGTTGGCAGTGGTGCGCGGCTCGCACAAGGCCCTGGACAGTTCTGATCAAAATTCCATTTCCACGCGAAAAGATTTCCTGCTTCCCGACACCTTTAGACTAAACACTTTTCACAACATTTTATATTAAGTAAAACTAACACATTTCAATAATAAAACAAGTTTTACGACACCGAGCCCACATCGGCCCGAATTTCACTTTTACTTACAAAATACATGTTCAACCTAATATACATTTAGATGAGTTAGGACTCTATAACCCAACCCGATACCAAGAGCATAATCCCAAGGATCTACCAAACCCCCAATCCGCGTCCACATCTCCAAAAGCTACCCAATCGAGCCCAAGCGCACCTACGCAACTAGTCTAACAACTAGCTAGCTTCATAACACAATACCTGTAAAAAGGTAAACAACGAGATGGTAAGCTAACACTTAGTGAATGCAATAATTATACATATACATATATAATATACCTACTTGCAAACACTTACACACATACCGCATACATGCTAGCAATACAATTAGCTTATCACCTCAAATACAAAGCTATTAACCTCCAATACCACAAGCTAGCACAACAATAGCATATATATATAATTCGAACAATATAATATGCTTAAGCTATAACATGATAACCATGGTTAACCAAGTACAAGGGAATGGTACTTCGAATTTCCCATCGGTGTTCCCAACAACCGTTAGTGTACAACGAAATATATCACTAACCCCTGGGTGGTATCGATCGCCCGAACTTAAAACCCACCCGTCACGTGTAATGTGGTATCGAACGCCCGAACTTTAACCCACACCACACGCCCACACACACACCTATATGACATGGTATCGAACGCCCGAACTTTAAACCCATATCATATATTGACCCGATGTGGTATCGATCGCCCGAACTTAAACCCACATCGAACCTCGTACAAGTAAATACATTATATACACACATGTATAATCATTTCACTCACCCCGAGATACCCGCACAAGTCATAATGTAAGTCGTCTCCAAACGCAACCGAGCAAGCTTTTACCTATAATACGCATATAGATATACACACAATCAACATACATTCTCTACAAGAGAATTCGACGACAAAGCCCTTAACCAAGGGTTTATACCTACCTCCACAATCCGCCCATTTAGACACCTAAAGTGGACTTCACCAATTACCACTACGGGGGGTAATTCCGACCCATTCAACAAGTACAATTTAACCTAAATTATACTTGACGCCATTTAACCCAACTTAGGTCTTACAAAATTGTTTATCATCCAATTAATCCAAAATTAAAGTCATTACCAAATTTGACCCATCTAAGTCAACCCATTTTGACATAAGTCCCAAAAACATCTTTAATCACTAACGGCTAGTGATTAACTTTCTAAAATACCATTTAACACTTGAATCAAACATTTATATACTTGGTTCATCAAATCTTGACCTCATATCTTAGTTTGACATCAAATCAAGGTTAACACCCATTTTAACCAACTAACATGTTCTTATGAACATCTAAATCACCAACACACTTATAATCTAGTGATTTAACACCCAAACCATGACGAATACTTCCAAATTCGTCATCAAACCCTAAACCGATAATAATTGGGTTCACTTACACTAACAATACCCATAACCCCCAAATTTCACAAGAAATGGGGTTTATAACCCTAACTAGCTCAAACCCTAACCTCAAGTCAAAATCAAAGTAATTAAATTGAATCTAAGGTGTACCTCAACTCTAAAATCGAGCTAGTAGCAAGAAACACCAAGGAGAACCAAAATCCGCTTCCAATTTGGGCAAAAATCACCATCTTCATCATCCCTTCAAGCTTCCTCTCTCTAGAACTCACTCTCTCTCTCTCTAAGATGGATGAGAGTGTTTGTGGATGTGAAAGTGATCCAAAAGTGGATCTAAAACTGATAATATGGCCACAGATCCGTCCTCAAGTGAAATGACCAAAATGCCCTTCATTTAGCTCAAAATAGAAAAAGACAGAAAACTGTCCCAGGTGGGGTGCGCGGCGCGCACAAGGGTCTAATCAGATTCTGAAGTTCAGGGACGGATTCTAACAAATCCTGATTCTGATGTAAATTCTGAAAATGCATAAGTGTTAGGTAGACCTTTTGTGGCGCTTTCTGATGCACACATTTCCTGACACTTTCAGGAACATTTCCTGATGCACAAAATTCAGGGTGTTACAAGGGTGTCATTATTACGTTTAGTGATCAAAGCGTGTAGCATTAGACCATGGTTTAGTTCACAGGAAGTCTTCATCTTGTAAAACCTAAAAAAAATAAAAATTCAGAATGGGGGGAGAAGACTAGTTCTTTAGGGTCTGCTAGAGAAAGACCATTCGGATTCCATTCTCGAGACCTTACACGAAAACAGAATATCTAACTCTAACAGAAATACATGTTACCCTAAAAAGATTCGAACCTCCCCACACTTAGTTAGTTGTGGTGTTGAAATTGTGATTAACTTCATTGTCAACTTCCATTGGATCATGTACGTAATGTTTAACTATGTGACCATTAACTTTAAATTCAATCCCATTTGAATTTATTAACTCTATTGTTCCATATGGGAAAACTCTTTTGACTATGAATGGTCTAGACCATCTTGATTTCAATTTTCCAGAAAATAGCTTGAATCGTGAATTGAAAAGAAGAACTCGGTTTCCTTCCTTAAATTCTTTTGAACTTCTAATTCTTTTATCAAGCTATTTCTTCGTTCTTTCTTTATAGAATAACGAATTTTCGTATGCTTCATGTCTTAATTCTTCTAATTCGTTTAGTTGACTTAATCGTAGATGTCCAGCTTCATGTAAATCAAGATTACATGTCTTCAAAGCCCAAAATGCTTTGTGTTCAATTTCTACTGGAAGATGACATGCTTTTCTGTAAACTAGTTTAAAAGGTGTGGTTCCAATTGGAGTTTTGTAGGCTGTTCTAAAAGCCCAGAGTGCATCCTCTAATTTAATAGACCATTCCTTCGGATTTGATCCTACGGTTTTCTCTAGAATACGTTTTAATGCTCGGTTGGTATTTTCAACTTGTCCACTTGTCTGTGGATGATAAACAGTTGAGATTTTATGAGTTACTCCATATCTTTTGAGAACTTTCTCAAGTTGATTGTTACAAAAATGAGTACCCCGATCACTTATTAAAGCTTTTGGTGTTCCGAACCTTGCAAGAAGACGTTTTAAAAAGTTGACTACAACTCGTGCATCGTAAGTTGGGAGAGCTTGTGCTTCCGCCCATTTAGATACATAATCAATGGCAATGAGAATGTAGAGATTATTATGAGATTTTGGAAATGGACCCATAAAGTCAATACCCCAAATGTCAAATACTTCACATACTTGAATGACATTTTGTGGCATTTCATCACGTTGACTTATTTTTCTGCCCTTTGACAAGCATCACAGGATTTGCAAAGAAGGTGTGCGTCTTTGAAAATTATAGGCCAATAGAATCCATCTTCGTAAACTTTTCTTGCTGTGAGCTGAGGCCCATAATGCCCTCCTGTTGGTCCTGTGTGACAATGGTTTAAGATTTGACTAGCTTTATCTCCGAATACACATCGGCGTATTATTCCATCGGGACAACTTTTAAACAAATGTGGATCTTCCCAGAAATAGTGTTTTATATCACTAAAGAATTTCTTTCGTTTTTGGTACGATAATCCTTTTTCAAGGAATCCACCTACTAAATAGTTTGCATAATCTGCAAACCATGGAATTTCATTATAATCTATCTTCAATAGATATTCATCAGGAAAGTTGTCTTGTATTGTCGATTCATTTAGAACTTCTAATTCAGGATTTTCAAGACGAGAAAGATGATCAGCGGCGAGATTTTCTGCTCCCTTTTTATCTCGGATTTCAATATCGAACTCTTGTAAGAGTAAGATCCAACGAATTAATCTTGGCTTGGAATCTTGTTTTGAAAATAGGTATCTAAGAGCAGAATGGTCAGTATAGACCACCGTTTTAGCTAGAACGAGATATGAATGAAATTTGTCAAAAGCAAAGACAATAGCAAGGAGTTCTTTTTCAGTAGTTGTGTAATTCGTTTGTGCTCCTTGTAATGTCTTACTAGCATAATAAATAGGTTGAAATCATTTTTCAATCCTTTGTCCTAAAACGGCTCCAATTGCAAAATCACTTGCATCGCACATTAGTTCAAACGGTAGATTCCAATTTGGAGTTATCATAATCGGTGCATTAGTGAGTTTTTCTTTAAGAATATTAAAAGATTTGATGCATTCATCAGAAAAGATAAAATGGAGCATCTTTTTCTAGGAGTTTATTCATAAGAGTGACAATTTTAGAAAAATCTTTTATGAAACGTCGGTAAAAACTGGCATGCCCTAGAAAACTCCTAACTCCTCTAACATTGGTGGGATGTAGAAGTTTAGCAATTACATCTATTTTAGCTCTATCCACTTCAATTCCTTCCTTTGAAATTTTATGACCAAGAACGATGCCTTTTTTAACCATGAAATGGCATTTCTCCCAATTAAGTACTAGATTTGATTGTTCGCATATAATAAGCATTCGTTCAAGATTAACTAGACATGATTCAAATGTATCACCGAAGACTGAAAAGTCATCCATGAAAACTTCCATGCATTCTTCTATCATGTCGTGAAAAATCGCCATCATGCACCTTTGAAAGGTTGCAGGGGCGTTGCAAAGTCCAAATGGCATGTGTTTGTAAGAAAAAGTACCATAAGGGCACGTGAACGTGGTTTTCTCTTGGTCCTTGGGTGCTATTGGAATTTGAAAATATCCGGAAAAACCATCAAGAAAACAATAGTAACTATTTCCGGCTAATCTTTCCAACATTTGATCAATGAAAGGTAAGAGAAAGTGATCTTTTCTGGTGGCGTCATTTAATTTTCTATAATCAATACAAACACGCCATCCTGTTACAGTCCTAGTAGGAATAAGCTCATTTTTTTCATTTGTGATGACAGTCATGCCACCCTTCTTAGGTACGCATTGAACTGGGCTTACCCATGGACTATCAGAGATTGGATAAATTAAACCTGCATCAAGCAGTTTAATAATTTCTTTCTTAACAACATCTTGCATATTAAGATTTAGTCTTCTTTAGCGTTGCACATACGTTTTATGACCTTCTTCCATAAGGATTTTATGTGTGCAATACGAAGGACTTATTCCTTTAATATCATGAATCTTCCATGCAATAGCTAGTTTATGAGCTTTTAACACAGTAATGAGTTGAGATTTTTCATTTTTAGTAAGAGAAGACGATATTATTACAGTTAATTCAGATTCACCATGTAAATAAGCGTAGTCCAAATAGTTTGGAAGTGGCTTTAACTCTAATGTCAGTGGTTCTTCTATCGATGAGTTATATTGATATCTGTCTTTCTCTTTTAGCATTTGAATTTCTTCTGTTGTTGGTTCATATCCATTAGCCATAAGTGTAGCTAACATTTCAGCTTCATCAATTGGTTCAGTTCTTTCTCCTAAAGAACATTCTCCTGTTCCTTGTAATTTTGGAAATTCTTCTAACAATTCTGCATGTGAATCTATAGTTTGAATATAATAACATGTATCATCTGCAGATTGCGGTTGTTGCATTGCTCTATCAACAGAAAAGGTAACACTCTCGTCCTCTATACTTAGGGTCAATTTCTTACCAAACACGTCTATTATTGCTTTAGCCGTGTTTAAGAATGGTCTTCCTAATATGAGAGGAACTCGAGAATCTTCTTCCATGTCCAGAATAACAAAATCTACTGGAAATACTAAAGTACCAACTTTAACTAGCATGTTCTCCATTATCCCTCTAGGATATTTTACTGATCGATCGGCTAGTTGTATGCTTATTCATGTTGGTTTCAATTCTCCAAGGTCTAGTTTAGCGTATAGTGAATACGGCATTAGATTTATACTAGCACCTAAATCTGCCAATGCTTCTATTGAACCAAGACTACCCAGAAAACATGAAATCGTGAAACTTCCTGGATCTGATAATTTTTCTGGTATCTTATTCAACAGTACTGCAGAGCAATTAGCATTCATAGTAACAGCCGAGAGTTCTTCCATTTTCTTTCTATTTGTGATTAAATCTTTCAGAAATTTAGCATATCTAGGCATTCCTGAAATCACATCAATGAAAGGAAGATTGACATTTATCTATTTAAACATATCCAAGAATTTGGATTGCTCGGCTTCAAGTCTCTCTTTTCTCATTTTACTCGGGTAAGGAAGTGGTGGCTGGTATGGTTTAACATAAGGTTTAGCCTTAACTGTGTTATCTTCATTAACCTTTTCAACTACCGGTTCTGTTTCCTTATTTTGCTCAGGTTGTGGTTCTTGTGGAGTAGGAATAGCATCATCAGAAATTACAGGTATTTCAGGTGGTTTAAGTGTAATACCACTTCTTGTGGTAATGGCTTTACCTGTTTCATTCCAGGGGTTAGCATTTGTATCACTAGGTAGACTTCCCGATTTTCTTTCACCTATCAACCTTCCTAGGTTGCTTACTTCTTGTTCCAAATTTTGAATAGAAGCTTGTTGATTTCTAAATGCTTGAGCATTTTGTTCATTGGTTTGTTTCTGAGATGTGAAAAACTGTGTTTGAGATTCAACTAGCTTCGACATCATGTCTTCTAAATTTGGCTTTTTATCATCGGTTTGTGGTGGTTTATTTTGAAAAATAGGTCTTTGCTGATTGTAAGTATTATTGGATATTTGTTGATTGCTAGGACCTTGTTGATTTTTGTATGGAACATTTCGGTTATAATTCTGGTTTTGATTGTAGATTGGTCTTGGCGGTTGATAATTATTTTGATAATTATTTCCTGGCCTTTGGTTTATGTATGAAACATTCTCTCTTTGTTCCATTGTTATTTCAATACTGAGACAATCTTTTATCAAATGTGGTCCTCCACACTGCTCACAACTAATTCGTATTGAGTGAATATCTTTAGTCATCTTTTCCATTCGTCTCTCGACAGTATCTATCTTTGCGGAAATGGAATCTAAGTCATGGCTAGAATTGGCTCTAGCTGCTTTAGATGATCTAACGATATCTTTTTCTTGGTGCCACTCATGTGAGTGGGAAGCAGTGTTATCAATAATTTTGTAAGCGTCAGTTGTGGTTTTCTTCATAATGGAACCACCAGCTGCTATATCGATATCTTTTCTTGTAGTGATGTCGCATCCTTGGTAGAATATTTGTACTATTTGACAAGTGTCTAAACCATGTTGCGGACATCCTCTTAACAACTTTTCAAATCTTGTCCACGCCTCATATAAAGTTTCATTTGGCTTTTGCGTGAACGTGACTATTTCTCCTTGAAGTCTTACGGCTTTAGATGCCGGAAAGAATTTTTTAAGAAATTTTTCAACTAAAACGTCCCATGTATCAATCGCCCCTTCAGGTAACGATTCCAACCAATCTTTGGCTTCTCCCTTTAAAGTCCAGGCAAATAACATGAGATATATCTGTTCATCCTCAACTTCTCTTATTTTGAATAAAGTGCAGATCCTATTAAATGTACGAAGATGTTCGTTTGGATCTTCCTTCGGTGCACCACTAAATTGGCATTGATTAGTTACCATGTGTAGGATTTGTCCTTTGATTTCATAATCTGGTGCATTAATGTCTGGTTGAGTAATTGCGTGACCTTGGCAAGTGTGTTTAACTCTCATTCGGTCTTCCATACTTAAAGGTTCCAGATTCTCCATGATTGAATTTGTTGAATCTGAATCACTATAGGATTCTGATTTAATGGTAGGTTCCTCAACAATCTCTGTTTGAATGATTGGTGATTCCGGAGGAAAGATTAATGGTTCAGGATCTCTGAATTGTCCCTGAATATTCTCCGGATTCTCAATTGTGAGGTCTGGTTCAAAAAATGGATTATCGAAAATTTGAATTGGAGTACTTGGTCAACTGTATGACGATTCTAAAGAAAAATCAACGGCGACAATATTGGCTAGATGTCTTGATCGAGTTACAGGTAGTGAAAGTACAAAAGGTGGTGAACGTTTTGCTCGGTGCATTCACTGAATATCCTATTAGTTATAAAAGATAAAAATTATTAAAGTTATCAAATTAACAGACTTTTCTGCTTTTGCCCACGTTTCAAATAGCCAAAAGATGTAGCAGGGAGCCAGAACCCTTTAAATCGGAGGCTCACAACTCAGCCACTAACAAATCCAACTATTACTACGAAGCAGAAAATTTGGATGTCTATCAATTCAATCACTAAAAATAATTTTTCGTTGAAATTTAAAGAAATTTTAGAGAAGAAATAGAAAAAAATCTAAGTCCTAAAAACTAGAGCGGCGAAAAATAAGAAAGAAAAAGAGCGCGTCGAAAAATATCGAAAAATAAAAGGTAGAAAAATAATAGGAGTCGAAAAATAAAAATAAGAAAGTAGCGCGTTGAAACTTAAAAAGGAACTAAAAACTAAGAATTAAAAGTTACGTCTAAAGGTATTAAAGCTTAAAAGAAAAACTATATCCCAAACAGCAATAACTTAAAAAGTACTAAAATATAAAAACGGCGTCGCAAAATTCTAAAGCACCTAAATCTTAGTCTAAATAAAAAACACTTAAGGGATTTTACGGCAAAGCCTAGAAATCTAGAAATAAAAATAACTATGGCAAAAAACTATGTCTTAAAACTAAATACGAGCGAAAAATACAAATATTACGCTAAAACGAATAAAAAGATACAAAATATAAAAATAAACTTAAAGTTGTAAAAAGTACAATTTTATAAAAATATTATTTTTATATTATTTATTTTATAAAAGTTTTAATTTTATATATTATTAAAACTAAATTAAACTAAATATATAAATTAAATACTAAAACTTAAAATTAAATAATTAAATACATAACCCTAATTAGGGTTTTAATAAAATAATAATTAATAATAATACTCCGTAATGATTGCTGTAGCAGGTCAACTGTGGCGTGTCAGATGCGTTCATGCGATCGCATGAATTTTTGCCTTCGGGCTCATGCGGTTGCATGAGATGTGATGACCCGGGAATTTCCGACTAAATTTAAACTTAATCTTATATGATTTCGATACGATAAGTAAAGTTCGTAATGTTGAGTCTCGAAAACTTTGGAACAGTTTACATGAATGCATTTACCATTTTGACATTGCCCGAGGATTCACGAACAATTGTTGTAAATAAATATGTATAGGTATTTATATATAAATGTAAGTACATATAATAATTGTAAATAATAAAATATAAATAATTAGGTTGATATTAATATATATATATATATATATATATATATATATATATATATATATATATATATATATATATATATATATATATATATATATATATATATATATATATATATATATATATATATATATATGATAAGATGTTAAAATGCATAAATAATAAATATTCAAAATATGTAAAAAATGGTGATTTTAATATATGAAATTATTAGTTAAAACATAGTTGATACATTATAATAGCACTTTCATTATTATCATTAAAACAAATATCAATATTATGTATATTATAAATTTAAATAAAATTTGATACATTTAATTTGTTATATTATTATTATTACTAATATGTTTATTATCATTATTTATATTATTATTATTATTATTAATATTTAACATTAATATTAATATAATGAAATATCATTATTACTAATATATTATTAATAATAAGATTAATTATAATCTATAAATATAAATAATATAAATAAAAGAATATATAAATGAAAATATAATTATAAATAGATATTATACAGATATATATATATATATATATATATATATATATATATATATATATATATATATATATATATATATATATATATGCATAAACTATTACATACGGATATATATTAAAAATCAGTATTTATATTTTAAAGATAATTATTATTAGTATCTTAATTATTTCTAATATGATTAATTGTATTATTATTAATATATATTATATAATTATTAAGAATATTAAAAACAAATTATATATATAAATTCATATATATAAAAACGCGTGTAATAGCAGTTAGGTACATCACTATCCATCTGATTGTGATAAAATCAGATTCTTTTTTAACTCTTCTTCTCCTTCCTGTTTTTCCCGTGACTACCATCTCCCTTTTTCTGTATAAATCAATTGATAATTGTTAAAGATATGAATCATTCGACTCCTATTATCCATCACTCAATTATACTCTTAAATTTATTTACTGCAAACTCAAGGAATTCATACAGGAAATAAAATAAATGCCGGTACCTCTATTTTTATTCCATTTTATGAAAAACTCGATTTCATAATTAATTTAAAAATGTAATAAAGCCATTTTGTTGGAAATCGTTTACTTAAACAAACTGGAAAGTTTCAAACATCAATTCATCGAATTGAATCACAATTTTGGAGTCAAAGTTTAGATTTCAAAAAGTCAAAATTTGTTCTTGGATCTAATTCGCGTTCGTGTTGCTGTTTCCGATCAAATTGATGATTGATATAGTTTATAGGAACGATTTGAAACAAGTTTGGTGTTTTAATATTTGGCTAAAACATTACCATTTTGAAAATCATTTTTTTATGTTTATAACAGCGACGCTGCTGTGTTGTTTTTTTATTTTTATTTTTTTGTTTGTCTCGTCTGATTAAACTAAAGACACCATATGTGTGATTATATAATCCTCTGTAATTCCTAAAATTAAAAACAAAAGTTCAATTGTTAAAAGCTTCAATCTCTGATCGAGCTTATTAAAGAAGAAGAAGATTAGGGACAGAATTGATAACGGGTTATATAAATTGGTTTGACATTCAAAACAAAAAAACAATTACGGAGCCATGGTTAGGGAGTGATGTGTGTGAACGGGTGGTCACGGGTTCGAGTCCCACTTGGAGCATTTTTTTTGAAGGTATACACTTTTAATTCCATTTCCATTTCTATTATTATTATTATTATTATTATTATTATTATTATTATTATTATTATTATTATTATTATTATTATTATTATTATTATTATTATTATTATTATTATTATTAGTGTTAGTGTTATTGTTATTAGTGTTATTATTGTTATTATTATAATTATTATTAGTATTACAAATATAAGTATTAGTTGCTACTTATTATTATTATTATAAAAATTAAATTTTCAATTATGATTGTTATTTTTATATACCGTACAATTATGATTAGGATTATTAATAAGTATTATACGTTTATGAACTAAACTTGGGAAATATGGAAACTCTTGTGATCTGAAATAAGATAAGTATTTAGATAAATGTAAGATTGACATTGATTAGGATATAACTATGATCGTGCGCATTGTAAACAAAATAACTATACATATGTAAATATAGATATAACACCCTTAAGTTCTTAAAATGATAATAAGTATTATAATTAATAAAATTATTATCTTGATATTACTAAAACTATTATTTTCATTGTTATCTATATTATTAGGTAGTTACTAAAAACATTATCATAACCATCAATTACAGTAAAATTAATTTTTACAAGTATTATTATTATTATCATGGTTATTACCAATATTGGAATTATTATTAACATTGAAAGTTATTATAATTATAATTAAATATAACTTTTATTCACTATTATTAATATTATATATTATCATGTATAAAAAATATACTTAAAAGTAACATTACCTATAAGTGTGAAATATTTATATTAACAATCTTTATATAAATATTTATATATAAAAAATTACGTATTTTAATATATATATATATATATATATATATATATATATATATATATATATATATATATATAAAACTATATAAATAATAACCATTTTTAAATATAAATATACAAATCATATAACTAGTATATAAAAGATATAATATATGATATAGGTTCGTGAATCCGAGGCCAAACTTATACTTGTTCAATGTCGTTATTTGTATTTTTACTACAAAACACATTAGGTGAGTTCAATTACTCCCTTTTACCCTTTATATTTTTGGGCTGAGAATACATGCGCAATATTTATAAATGTTTTACAAAATAGACACAAGTACGAGAAACTACATTCTATAGTTGAATTATCGAAATCGAATATGCCCCTTTTTATTAAGTCTGGTAATCTAAGAATTAGGGAACAGACACCCTAATTGACGCGAATCCTAAAGATAGATCTATCGGGCCCAACAAGCCCCATACAAAGTACCGGATGCTTTAGTACTTCGAGATTTATATCATGTCCGAAGGAGGATCCCGGAATGATGGTGATATTCTTATATGCATATTGTGAATGTCGGTTACCAGGTGTTCAATCCATATGAATGATATTTTTGTCTCTATGCATGGGACGTATGTTTATGAGAAATGAAAATATGAAATCTTGTGGTCTACTAAAATTATGAAATGATTATTTATGTTAAACTAATGAACTCACCAACCTTTTGGTTGACACTTGAAAGCATGTTTATTCTCAGGCACGAGAGAAATCTTCCGCTGTGCATTTGCTCATCTTATAGATATTACTTGGAGTCATTCATGGCATATTTCAAAAGACGTTTCATTCGAATCGTCGAGTTCATCAAAATTATTATTAAGTCAATTATAGTTAGATATATTATGAAATGGTATGCATGTCGTCAACTTTCGATGTAATGAAAGATTGTCTTTTCAAAAACGAATGCAATGTTTGTAAAATGTATCATATAGAGGTTAAGTACCTCACGATGTCATCAACTGTTGTGAATCGTTTATAATCGATATGGACTTCGTCCGGATGGATTAGGACAGGTCTCTACATGAGCTAGGGTTTCGGGCTAAAAGTTGGGCTGCTACAGTACCGGGCCTCGAGTGTTTTTTTTTTTTTCAGTTTTCAGTTTTATATTAATACAAAATATTTAAATAAAATTTATATTGTTACAAACTAAAAATAAAAATAAAGAAACTTTATAAAACTTAAATATTTAACAAACTCTTAAAAATATATAAATTTTGTTTTTCTTTTTATATTTTTATATTAAAACGTATTTTTACAAAAACGTATTTTTACAAAAGTAAATTAAAAATCTTTTTTTTATATATAGCGTTTTGCTTTCGACGTTTGACTGTCCCCGGCAGCGGCGCCAAAAATACTTGATGTGTGCGAGGTGGTGTATAAAATAGTTATATATTTGCTACAAAATACTATTAAATACGATACAATTTTACACAAGTGATTTATTTATTTATAGAGTGGATATACCTAAACCTTGCTACAACACCTATAGGCAGTGTACCTAATCGTACAGTAGTGTAGTTTTTAGTAAGTCCGGTTCGTTCCACAGGGAGACTTAGCCAAGTTTAACGCTATATTTTTTAACTTATAATTGTAAAAATACAAAAATATATATAAGTAGTATTATTATAATAAAAGGGGGTTTTTGTAGTGACCCGAACTTTTCCATGTTTATATATATATTAAATAAAATTGTTATTTACATGATTAAGTGTTTCCAACATATTAAGCAATCAAACTTGTTAAGACTTGATTAATTGAAATAGGTTTCATATAGACAATTGACCACCCAAGTTGACCGGTGATTCACGAACGTTAAAACTTGTAAAAACTATACGATGACATATATATAGTTAACATGATTTTATTATAAGTATGTATCTCATTAGGTATTTTAACAATGAGTTATATACATAAAAATGAGACTATTAATTTAAGAAACTCAAAAACGATATATATAACGATTATCGTTATAACAACGTCTTACTAGGTACATATGAATCATATTAAGATATTGACACACTTGGTTAATTATGTTAAATGATAAGTAAATATATTATTAAGTGTATTAACAATGAAATACATATGTAAAAATAAGACTACTAACTTAATGATTTCGAAACGAGACATATATGTAACGATTATCGTTGTAACGGCATTTAACTGCATATATATCATACTAAGGTATATTATATATCATAATATCATGATAATATAACAATTTAACATCTCATTTGTTATAATAAACAATGGGTTAACAACATTCAACAAGATCGTTAACCTAAAGGTTTCAAAACAACATTTACATGTAACGACTAACGATGACTTAACGACTCAGTTAAAATGTATATACATGTAGTGTTTTAATGTGTATTCATACACTTTTTAAAGACTTCAAGACACTTATCAAAATACTTCTACTTAACAAAAATGCTTACAATTACATCCTCGTTCAGTTTCATCAACAATTCTACTCGTATGCACCCGTATTCGTACTCGTACAATACACAGCTTTTAGATGTATGTACTATTGGTATATACACTCCAATGATCAGCTCTTAGCAGCCCATGTGAGTCACCTAATACATGTGGGAACCATCATTTGGCAACTAGCATGAAATATCTCATAAAATTACAAAAATATGAGTAATCATTCATGACTTATTTACATGAAAACAAAATTACATATCCTTTATATCTAATCCATACACTAACGACCAAAAACATCTACAAACACTTTCATTCTTCAATTTTCTTCATCTAATTGATCTCTCTCAAGTTCTATCTTCAAGTTCTAAGTGTTCTTCATAAATTCCAAAAGTTCTAGTTTCATAAAATCAAGAATACTTCCAAGATTGCAAGTTTACTTCCAAGTTTTCTAAATCCATTCCAAGTAATCATCCAAGATCAAGAAACCTTTATTACTTACTGTAGGTTATCTTTCTAATACAAGGTAATAATCATATTCAAACTTTAATTCAATTTCTATAACTATAACAATCTTATTTCGAGTGGAAATCTTACTTGAAATTGTTTTCGTGTCATGATTCTGCT
This sequence comes from Rutidosis leptorrhynchoides, assembly GCF_046630445.1. Lineage (NCBI taxonomy): Eukaryota > Viridiplantae > Streptophyta > Magnoliopsida > Asterales > Asteraceae > Rutidosis > Rutidosis leptorrhynchoides. The sequence goes on from NC_092336.1 coordinate 342,230,159, forward strand.
TCAAGAACTTTCAAGCCATCCAAGGATCCTTTGAAGCTAGATCTATTTTTTTCATTTCCAGTAGGTTTATCCAAGGAACTTGAGGTAGTAATGATGTTCATAACATCATTCGATTCATACATATAAAGCTATCTTATTCGAAGGTTTAAACTTGTAATCACTAGAACATAGTTTAGTTAATTCTAAACTTGTTTGCAAATAAAAGTTAATCCTTCTAACTTGACTTTTAAAATCAACTAAACACATGTTCTATATCTATATGATATGCTAACTTAATGATTTAAAACCTGGAAACACGAAAAACACCGTAAAATCGGATTTACGCCGTCGTAGTAACACCGCGGGCTGTTTTGGGTTAGTTAATTAAAAACTACGATAAACTTTGATTTAAAAGTTTTTATTCTGGGAAAATGATTTTTATTATGAACATGAAACTATATCTAAAAATTATGGTTAAACTCAAAGTGGAAGTATGTTTTCTAAAATGGTCATCTAGACGTCGTTCTTTCGACTGAAATGACTACCTTTACAAAAACGACTTGTAACTTATTTTTCCGACTATAAACCTATACTTTTTCTGTTTATATTCATAAAATAGAGTTCAATATGAAACCATAGCAATTTGATTCACTCAAAACAGATTTAAAATGAAGAAGTTATGGGTAAAACAAGATTGGATAATTTTTCTCATTTTAGCTACGTGAAAATTGGTAACAAATCTATTCCAACCATAACTTAATCAACTTGTATTGTATATTATGTAATCTTGAGATACCATAGACACGTATACAATGTTTCGACCTATCATGTCGACACATCTATATATATTTCGGAACAACCATAGATACTCTATATGTGAATGTTGGAGTTAGCTATACAGGGTTGAGGTTGATTCCAAAATATATATAGTTTGAGTTGTGATCAATACTGAGATACGTATACACTGGGTTGTGGATTGATTCAAGATAATATTTATCTATTTATTTCTGTACATCTAACTGTGGACAACTAGTTGTAGGTTACTAACGAGGACAGCTGACTTAATAAACTTAAAACATCAAAATATATTAAAAGTGTTGTAAATATATTTTGAACATACTTTTATATATATGTATATATTGTTATAGGTTCGTGAATCAACCAGTGGCCAAGTCATACTTCCCGACGAAGTAAAAATCTGTGAAAGTGAGTTATAGTCCCACTTTTAAAATCTAATATTTTTGGGATGAGAATACATGCAGGTTTTATAAATGATTTACAAAATAGACACAAGTACGTGAAACTACATTCTATGGTTGAATTATCGAAATCGAATATGCCCCTTTTTATTAAGTCTGGTAATCTAAGAATTAGGGAACAGACACCCTAATTGACGCGAATCCTAAAGATAGATCTATTGGGCCTAACAAACCCCATCCAAAGTACCGGATGCTTTAGTACTTCGAAATTTATATCATATCCGAAGGGTGTCCCGGAATGATGGGGATATTCTTATATATGCATCTTGTTAATGTCGGTTACCAGGTGTTCACCATATGAATGATTTTTATCTCTATGTATGGGATGTATATT